>NW_027201047.1:0-14456 GCF_038502225.1 Cherax quadricarinatus
TCCCCAGGCACCTGAAAAGGTCCCTACGCCCCGGAAAGGTCCTGAGGCCATGTAAAAGGTCCCCAGGGTCTCTAAAAGGTCCCCTGGCCTCTGAAAAGGTCACCAAGCTCTACAAAAGGTCCTCAGGCAGCCAAAAAGGTCCCCATGATCCAGAAAAGGTCCCTAGTCCCCTGAAAAGGTCCCCAGTCCCCGGAGAAGGTTCCAAGGTCCCCGAAAATGTCCCCAGGCTACTGAAAAGATCCTCAGGCCCTAGAAAAATTCCACTGGCCCCTAAGAAGGTCCCCAAGCACTACAAGAGGTACCCGTGACCTCAAAAAGGTCCTCATTCCCCATAAGGGTCCCAAGGTCCCCGAAAAGGTCCCCAGGACCCGATAAGGTCCCAGGCCCTCTAAAATGTTCCCGTGCCCCTGAAAAGGTCCCCAGGCCCCCAAAACGGTCCCCAGGTCCCAGAAAAGGTCCCCAGGCCCCCGAGAAGGCCCCAGGGCCCCTGAAAAGGTTCCCAGGCCCCAGAAAAGGTCCCCAGGCCCCAAAAAGATCCACAGGCAAAAGAAAAGGTCCTCAGGCCCCAGAAAAGGTCCGAAGGCCTCAGAAAATTTTACGAGGCCCCAGAAAATGTCCGCAGGCCCCAGAAATAGTCCAAAGACCCCAGAAAAGATCACCAGGCCAAAGAAAAGGTCCCCAGGTCCCAGAAAAGGTCCCAGAAAAGGTACGCAGGCCCCAGAAAACGTCCCCAGGCCACAGAAAACATCTCCAGGCCCCAGAAAAGGCTCCCAGGCACCAAAAAATGGCCCCAAGCCTCCAAAAAGGTGCACAAGCCACAGAAAAGGTCCCCAGGCCCCAAAAAAGGTCCCTATGCACCCAAAAAGGTTCCCAAGTCCCCAAAAAGGTACCCAGGCCTCAGAAAAGGTCCCCTGAGGTGCCTGAGGACCTTTCTGTTGACCTTCGGACCTTTTTGTGGGCTTGGGAACCTTTTCAGTGGCCTGGGAACCTTTTCTGGGGCCTGGGGACCTTTTCTGGGGCCTGTGGACCTTTTCAAGGGCCTGTGTACCTTTTCAAGGGCCTGTGGACCTTTCTGTGGCCTGGAGACCTTTTGTAAGGCCAGAGGACCTTTTCTTGGGTGAGGGGTCCTTTTCTGAGATCTGGGGACCTTTTCTAGGGCCTGGGGACCTTTTCTAATTCCAAAGGGTCTTTTTGAGGTCAGGGGACTTTTTCTGGGGCCTGGGGACCTTTTCTGTGGGCTGCAAACCTTTTCTGGGGCCTGTTGACCTTTTTGGGGCCTGGGGACCTTTTTTGGGTACTGGGAATCTTTTCTGGGGCCTTCGGACATTTCCTGGGGCCTTGGGACCTTTTATGGGACCTGGCGACCTTTTCAGGGGCTTCAAAACCTTTTTAGGGCCATCAGGACGTTTTCGGGGGCCTGTGGACATTTTCTGCAGCCTGGGTACCTTTTTGGGGACCTTGGGACCTTTTTGGGGTCCTGGGGAGCTTTTCGGGGAAATTGTAACTTTTTCGGAGGCCATGGGACCTTCTCGGAGACCTTGAAACCTTTTTAGGGGCTGGGGACATTTTATGCAGCCTGGAGACCTTTAGTGGGGCCTGGGAACCTTTTTGGGGACCTTGGGACCTTTTTGGAGGCCTGGTAGCTTTTCGGGGAAATTGTGACATTTTCGGAGGCCTTGGGACCTTTTTGGAGACCTTCGGACCTTTTTGGGGGTTGGGTACATTTTCCAGGGCCTGGGGACCTTTCCTGTGGCCTGGGAACCTTTTTGGGGACCTTGGGACCTTTTTGTAGGCCTAGAGAGCTTTTCAGGGAAATTGAGATCTTTCCAGAGGCCATGGGACCTTTTTGGAAACCTTGGGACCTTTTTGGGGCCTGGGGACCTTTTTGGGAGCCTGGAGACCTTTTTCGTGGCCTGGGAACCTTTTCTGGGGCCTAGGAATGTTTTCTGGTGTGTTGGGACCTTTTCTGGGACCTGACGACCTTTTCAGGGGCTTGGGAACCTTTTTGGGGCATGGGGACCTTTTATGGGGCCTGGCTACCTTTTTGGGGACCTTGGAATCTTTTCAAGGGCCTTTGGACCTTTTCAGTGGCCTGGAGACCTTTTGCAATGCCAGGGGACCTTCTCTTGGGCAAGGGGGCCTTTTCTGAGAACTGGATACCTTTTCTGGGCCTGTGGACCTTTTCCAATTCCAGGGGATCTTTTTTGGGGCATAGGGAACTTTTCTGGGGCCTGGAGACTTTTTCGGGGGCCTGGGAACCTTTTCTGGGGATTAAGGACCTTTTTGGGTGCCTGGGGACCTTTTCTGGGGAATGGGGAGGTTTTCTGGGGCCTTCTGATGTTTTCTGGGGCCTTGGGACCTTTTCTGGGCCCTGGCGACCTTTTCAGGGGCTTGGAAATCTTTTGAGGGGCATAGAGACCTTTTCAGGGACCTGTGGACCTTTTTGGGGGCCCAGGGACATTTTCTGCAGCCTGGGGACCTTTTTGGGGACCTCGGGACCTTTTTGGGGTCCTGGGGAGCTTTTTGGGGAAATTGTGACCTTTTCGGAGGCCATGGAACCTTTTTTGAAGACCTTGCAACCTTTTCAGGGGCTGGTGACATTTTCTGTGGCCTGGGGATCTTTTATGGGGCCTGGGACCCTTTTTGGGGACCTTGGGACCTTCTTGGGGAGCCTGGTAGCTTTTTGCGAAAATAGTGACCTTTTCGGAGGCACTGAGACCTTTTTGGGGATTTTGGAAACTTTTTGGGGGCTGTGGACATTTTCTGGGGCCTGGGGACTTTTCCTTGGGACTGGGGACCATTTTGGGGGCCTGAGGAGCTTTTTGGGTACCTGGGCACCTTTTTGGGGGTCTGGGGTCCTTTTTGGGGAACTTGGGATCTTTTCCGGGGCCTTGGGAAATTTTCAGGGACCTTGGGACCTTTTTGGAGGCTTGAGAAACTTTTGAGGGGCCTGGGAACATTTTCTGGGGCATTCAGAACATTTTGGGGGCCTGTGGACCTTTTCAAGGGCCTGAGGACCTTTTCTGTGGTCTGTAAACCTTATGCAAGGCCAGAGGAACATTTTTGGGGCCAGGGGGCGTTTTCTGAGGCCTGGGGACCTTTTCTGGAGCATGGGGACCTTTTTTAATTCCAGAGGATCTTTTTGGTGGCCTGGGGACCTTTTCTGGGGCCTGAGGACGTTTTGTGGGACATGGGGACCTTTTTGGGAGCCAAGGGACCTTTTCCAAGCCCTGGGGGCGTTTTTGGGGGACTGGATACCTTTTCTAAGGCCTGTGGACCTTTTTAGGGGCCTTAGGACCTTTTCTGGTGCCTGGGGACCTTTTTTAGGGTCCTGGGAACCTTTTCTGGGGCCTGGAGACCTTTCTGGGGGCCTGGCTACTTTTTCTGTGGCTAGAGACATCCTCTGGGGCCTTGTGACCTTTTCTGCAGCCTGGGGACCTTTTCATGGGCCTGGTGACCTTTTCAGGGGACTTTGAACCTTTTTGGGTGCCATGTGACCTTCTCTGGGCCCTGGGGACCTTTTCGGGGGCCTCAGAAAATTTTGGGGGATCTTGGGACGTTTTTTGGGGCCTGTGGACCTTTTAGGGTGCCTGGGGACCTTTTCGAGGTGCCTGAGGACCTTTCTGTTGACCTTTGGACCTTTTTGTGGGCTTTGGAACCTTTTCAGAGGCCTGGGAACCTTTTCTGGGGCCTGGGGACCTTTTCTGGGGCCTGTGGACCTTTTCAAGGGCCTGTGGACCTTTTCAAGGGCCTGTGGACCTTTCTGTGGCCTGGAGACCTTTTGTAAGGCCAGGGGACCTTTTCTTGTTCGAGGGGTCCTTTTCTGAGATCTGGGGACCTTTTCTGGGGCCTGGGGACCTTTTCTAATTCCAGGGGGTCTTTTTGAGGTCAGGGGACTTTTTCTGGGGCCTGGGGTCCTTTTCTGTGGGCTGCAAACCTTTTCTGGGGCCTGTTGACCTTTTTGGGGCCTGGGGACCTTTTTTGGGTACTGTGTATCTTTTCTGGGGCCTTCAGACATTTCCTGGGGCCTTGGGACCTTTTATGGGACCTGGCGACCTTTTCAGGGGCTTCAAAATCTTTTTAGGGGCATCAGGACCTTTTCAGGGGCCTGTGGACATTTTCTGCAGCCTGGGTACCTTTTTTGGGACCTTGGGACCTTTTTGGGTTCCTGTGGAGCTTTTCGGGGAAATTGTGACCTTTTCGGAGGCCATGGTATCTTCTCGGAGACCTTGAAACCTTTTTAGGGGCTGGGGACATTTTATGCAGCCTGGGACCTTTACTGGGGCCTGGGAACCTTTTTGGGGACCTTGGAACCTTTTTGAGGGCCTGGTATTTTTTCGGGGAAATTGTGACATTTTCGGAGGCCTTGGGACCTTTTCGGAGACCTTCGGACCTTTTTGGGGGTTGGGTACATTTTCCAGGGCCTGGGGACCTTTCCTGGGGCCTGGGAACCTTTTTGGGGACCTTTGGATCTTTTTGTAGGCCTAGAGAGCTTTTCAGGGAAATTGAGATCTTTCCGGAGGCCATGGGACTTTTTCGGAAACCTTGGGACCTTTTTGGGGCCTGGGGACCTTTTTGGGAGCCTGGGGACCTTTTTTGTGGCCTGGGAACCTATTCTGGGGCCTAGGAATGTTTTCTGGTGCATTGGGACCTTTTCTGGGACCTGACGACCTTTTCAGGGGCTTGGGAACCTTTTTGGGGCATAGGGACCTTTTATGGGGCCTGGCAACCTTTTCGAAGACCTTGGAATCTTTTCAAGGGCCTTTGGACCTTTTCAGTGGCCTGGAGACCTTTTGCAATGCCAGGGGACCTTCTCTTGGGCGAGGGGGCCTTTTCTGAGAACTGGATACCTTTTCTGGGCCTGGGGACCTTTTCCAATTCCAGGTGATCTTTTTGGGAGCATAGGGAACTTTTCTGGGGCCTAGAGACTTTTTCTGGGGCCTGGGAACCTTTTCTGGGGATTAAGGTCCTTTTTGGGTGCCTGGGGACCTTTTTTGGGGCCTGGGAACCTTTTCTGGGGAATGGGGAGGTTTTCTGGGGCCTTCTGATGTTTTCTAGGGCCTTGGGACCTTTTCTGGGCCCTGGCGACCTTTTCAGGGGCTTGGAAATCTTTTTAGGGGCATAGGAGACCTTTTCAGGGACCTGTGGACCTTTTTGGGGGCCCGGGGACATTTTCTGCAGCCTGGGGACCTTTTTGGGGACCTCGGGACCTTTTTGTGGTCCTGGGGAGCTTTTTGGGGAAATTGTGACCTTTTCGGAGGCCATGGAACCTTTTCGAAGACCTTGCGACCTTTTCAGGGGCTGCGGATATTTTCTGTGGCCTGGGGATCTTTACTGGGGCCTGGGTACCTTTTTGGGGACCTTGGGACCTTTTTGGGGTCCTTGGGAGCTTTTCGGGGAAATTGTAACTTTTTCGGAGGCCATGGGACCTTCTCGGAGACCTTGAAACCTTTTTAGGGGCTGGGGACATTTTATGCAGCCTGGGGACCTTTAGTGGGGCCTGGGAACCTTTTTGGGGACCTTGGGACCTTTTTGGAGGCCTGGTAGCTTTTCGGGGAAATTGTGACATTTTCGGAGGCCTTGGGACCTTTTTGGAGACCTTCGGACCTTTTTGGGGGTTGGGTACATTTTCCAGGGCCTGGGGACCTTTCCTGTGGCCTGGGAACCTTTTTGGGGACCTTGGGACCTTTTTGTAGGCCTAGAGAGCTTTTTAGGGAAATTGAGATCTTTCCAGAGGCCATGGGACCTTTTTGGAAACCTTGGGACCTTTTTGGGGCCTGGGGACCTTTTTGGGAGCCTGGAGACCTTTTTCGTGGCCTGGGAACCTTTTCTGGGGCCTAGGAATGTTTTCTGGTGTGTTGGGACCTTTTCTGGGACCTGACGACCTTTTCAGGGGCTTGGGAACCTTTTTGGGGCATGGGGATCTTTTATGGGGCCTGGCTACCTTTTTGGGGACCTTGGAATCTTTTCAAGGGCCTTTGGACCTTTTCAGTGGCCTGGAGACCTTTTGCAATGCCAGGGGACCTTCTCTTGGGCGAGGGGGCCTTTTCTGAGAACTGGATACCTTTTCTGGGCCTGGGGACCTTTTCCAATTCCAGGGGATCTTTTTTGGGGCATAGGGAACTTTTCTGGGGCCTGGAGACTTTTTCTGGGGCCTGGGAACCTTTTCTGGGGATTAAGGACCTTTTTGGGTGCCTGGGGACCTTTTCTGGGGAATGGGGAGGTTTTCTGGGGCCTTCTGATGTTTTCTGGGGCCTTGGGACCTTTTCTGGGCCCTGGCGACCTTTTCAGGGGCTTGGAAATCTTTTGAGGGGCATAGAGACCTTTTCAGGGACCTGTGGACCTTTTTGGGGGCCCAGGGACATTTTCTGCAGCCTGGGGACCTCTTTGGGGACCTCGGGACCTTTTTGGGGTCCTGGGGAGCTTTTTGGGGAAATTGTGACCTTTTCGGAGGCCATGGAACCTTTTTTGAAGACCTTGCAACCTTTTCAGGGGCTGGTGACATTTTCTGTGGCCTGGGGATCTTTACTGGGGCCTGGGACCCTTTTTGGGGACCTTGGGACCTTCTTGGGGAGCCTGGTAGCTTTTTGCGAAAATAGTGACCTTTTCGGAGGCACTGAGACCTTTTTGGAGATTTTGGAAACTTTTTGGGGGCTGTGGACATTTTCTGGGGCCTGGGGACCTTTCTTTGGGACTGGGGACCATTTTGGGGGCCTGAGGAGCTTTTTGGGTACCTGGGCACCTTTTTGGGGGTCTGGGGTCGTTTTTGGGGAACTTGGGATCTTTTCCGGGGCCTTGGGAAATTTTCAGGGACCTTGGGACCTTTTTGGAGGCTTGGGAAACTTTTGAGGGGCCTGGGAACATTTTCTGGGGCCTTCAGAACATTTTGGGGGCCTGTGGACCTTTTCAAGGGCCTGAGGACCTTTTCTGTGGTCTGTAAACCTTATGTAAGGCCAGAGGAACATTTTTGGGGCCAGGGGGCGTTTTCTGAGGCCTGGGGACCTTTTCTGGAGCATGGGGACCTTTTTTAATTCCAAAGGATCTTTTTGGGGGCCTGGGGACCTTTTCTGAGGCCTGAGGACCTTTTGTGGGGCATGGGGACCTTTTTGGAAGACAAGGGACCTTTTCCAAGCCCTGGGGCGTTTTTGGGGGACTGGATACCTTTTCTGAGGCCTGTAGACCTTTTAAGGGACCTTAGGACCTTTTCTGGGACCTGGGGACCTTTTTTAGGGTCCTGGGAACCTTTTCTGGGGCCTGGAGACCTTTCTGGGGGCCTGGGGACTTTTTCTGTGGCTAGAGACATCCTCTGGGGCCTTGTGACCTTTTCTGCAGCCTGGGGACCTTTTCATGGGCCTGGTGACCTTTTCAGGGACCTTGGAACCTTTTTGGGTGCCATGTGACCTTCTCTGGGCCCTGGGGACCTTTTCGGGGGCCTCAGGAAATTTTTGGGGATCTTTGGACGTTTTTTGGGGCCTGTGGACCTTTTAGGGTGCCTGGGGACCTTTTCGAGGTGCCTGAGGACCTTTCTGTTGACCTTTGGACCTTTTTCTGGGCTTGGGAACCTTTTCAGAGGCCTGGGAATCTTTTCTAGGGCCTGGGGACCTTTTCTGGGGCCTGTGGACCTTTTCAAGGGCCTGTGTACCTTTTCAAGGGCCTGTGGACCTTTCTGTGGCCTGGAGACCTTTTGTAAGGCCAGAGGACCTTTTCTTGGGTGAGGGGTCCTTTTCTGAGATCTGGGGACCTTTTCTAGGGCCTGGGGACCTTTTCTAATTCCAAAGGCTCTTTTTGAGGTCAGGGGACTTTTTCTGGGGCCTGGGGACCTTTTCTGTGGGCTGCAAACCTTTTCTGGGGCCTGTTGACCTTTTTGGGGCCTGGGGACCTTTTTTGGGTACTGGGAATCTTTTCTGGGGCCTTCGGACATTTCCTGGGGCCTTGGGACCTTTTATGGGACCTGGCGACCTTTTCAGGGGCTTCAAAACCTTTTTAGGGCCATCAGGACGTTTTCGGGGGCCTGTGGACATTTTCTGCAGCCTGGGTACCTTTTTGGGGACCTTGGGACCTTTTTGGGGTCTGGGGAGCTTTTCGGGGAAATTGTGACCTTTTCGGAGGCCATGGGATCTTCTCGGAGACCTTGAAACCTTTTTAGGGGCTAGGGACATTTTATGCAGCCTTGTTACCTTCACTGGGGCCTGGGAACCTTTTTGGGGACCTTGGAACCTTTTTGGGGGCCTGGTAGCTTTTCGGGGAAATTGTGACATTTTCGGAGGCCTTGGGACCTCTTCGGAGACATTCAGACCTTTTAGGGGGTTGGGGACATTTTCCAGGGCCCTGGGGACCTTTCCTGGGGCCTGGGAACCTTTTTGGGGACCTTTGGATCTTTTTAGTAGGCCTAGAGAGCTTTTCAGGGAAATTGAGATCTTTCCGGAGGCCATGGGATCTTTTTCGGAAACCTTGGGACCTTTTTGGGGCCTGGGGACCTTTTTGGGAGCCTGGGGACCTTTTTTGTGGCCTGGGAACCTTTTCTGGGGCCTAGGAATGTTTTTCTGGTGCATTGGGACCTTTTCTGGGACCTGACGACCTTTTCAGGGGCTTGGGAACCTTTTTGGGGCATAGGGACCTTTTATGGGGCCTGGCAACCTTTTCGAAGACCTTGGAATCTTTTCAAGGGCCTTTGGACCTTTTCAGTGGCCTGGAGACCTTTTGCAATGCCAGGGGACCTTCTCTTGGGCGAGGGGGCCCTTTTCTGAGAACTGGATACCTTTTCTGGGCCTGGGGACCTTTTCCAATTCCAGGTGATCTTTTTGGGAGCATAGGGAACTTTTCTGGGGCCTAGAGACTTTTTCTGGGGCCTGGGAACCTTTTCTGGGGATTAAGGTCCTTTTTGGGTGCCTGGGGACCTTTTTTGGGGCCTGGGAACCTTTTCTGGGGAATGGGGAGGTTTTCTGGGGCCTTCTGATGTTTTCTAGGGCCTTGGGACCTTTTCTGGGCCCTGGCGACCTTTTCAGGGGCTTGGAAATCTTTTTAGGGGCATAGGAGACCTTTTCAGGGACCTGTGGACCTTTTTGGGGGCCCGGGGACATTTTCTGCAGCCTGGGGACCTTTTTGGGGACCTCGGGACCTTTTTGGGGTCCTGGGGAGCTTTTTGGGGAAATTGTGACCTTTTCGGAGGCCATGGAACCTCTTCAAAGACCTTGCGACCTTTTCAGGGCTGGGGACATTTTCTGTGGCCTGGGGATCTTTACTGGGGCCTGGGAACCTTTTTGTGGACCTTGGGACCTTTTTGGGGTCCTGGGGAGCTTTTCGGGGAAATTGTAACTTTTTCGGAGGCCATGGGACCTTCTCGGAGACCTTGAAACCTTTTTAGGGGCTGGGGACATTTTATGCAGCCTGGAGACCTTTAGTGGGGCCTGAGAACCTTTTTGGGGACCTTGGGACCTTTTTGGAGGCCTGGTAGCTTTTCGGGGAAATTGTGACATTTTCGGAGGCCTTGGGACCTTTTTGGAGACCTTCGGACCTTTTTGGGGGTTGGGTACATTTTCCAGGGCCTGGGGACCTTTCCTGTGGCCTGGGAACCTTTTTGGGGACCTTGGGACCTTTTTGTAGGCCTAGAGAGCTTTTCAGGGAAATTGAGATCTTTCCAGAGGCCATGGGACCTTTTTGGAAACCTTGGGACCTTTTTGGGGCCTGGGGACCTTTTTGGGAGCCTGGAGACCTTTTTCGTGGCCTGGGAACCTTTTCTGGGGCCTAGGAATGTTTTCTGGTGTGTTGGGACCTTTTCTGGGACCTGACGACCTTTTCAGGGGCTTGGGAACCTTTTTGGGGCATGGGGACCTTTTATGGGGCCTGGCTACCTTTTTGGGGACCTTGGAATCTTTTCAAGGGCCTTTGGACCTTTTCAGTGGCCTGGAGACCTTTTGCAATGCCAGGGGACCTTCTCTTGGGCAAGGGGGCCTTTTCTGAGAACTGGATACCTTTTCTGGGCCTGTGGACCTTTTCCAATTCCAGGGGATCTTTTTTGGGGCATAGGGAACTTTTCTGGGGCCTGGAGACTTTTTCGGGGGCCTGGGAACCTTTTCTGGGGATTAAGGACCTTTTTGGGTGCCTGGGGACCTTTTCTGGGGAATGGGGAGGTTTTCTGGGGCCTTCTGATGTTTTCTGGGGCCTTGGGACCTTTTCTGGGCCCTGGCGACCTTTTCAGGGGCTTGGAAATCTTTTGAGGGGCATAGAGACCTTTTCAGGGACCTGTGGACCTTTTTGGGGGCCCAGGGACATTTTCTGCAGCCTGGGGACCTTTTTGGGGACCTCGGGACCTTTTTGGGGTCCTGGGGAGCTTTTTGGGGAAATTGTGACCTTTTCGGAGGCCATGGAACCTTTTTTGAAGACCTTGCAACCTTTTCAGGGGCTGGTGACATTTTCTGTGGCCTGGGGATCTTTTATGGGGCCTGGGACCCTTTTTGGGGACCTTGGGACCTTCTTGGGGAGCCTGGTAGCTTTTTGCGAAAATAGTGACCTTTTCGGAGGCACTGAGACCTTTTTGGGGATTTTGGAAACTTTTTGGGGGCTGTGGACATTTTCTGGGGCCTGGGGACTTTTCCTTGGGACTGGGGACCATTTTGGGGGCCTGAGGAGCTTTTTGGGTACCTGGGCACCTTTTTGGGGGTCTGGGGTCCTTTTTGGGGAACTTGGGATCTTTTCCGGGGCCTTGGGAAATTTTCAGGGACCTTGGGACCTTTTTGGAGGCTTGAGAAACTTTTGAGGGGCCTGGGAACATTTTCTGGGGCATTCAGAACATTTTGGGGGCCTGTGGACCTTTTCAAGGGCCTGAGGACCTTTTCTGTGGTCTGTAAACCTTATGCAAGGCCAGAGGAACATTTTTGGGGCCAGGGGGCGTTTTCTGAGGCCTGGGGACCTTTTCTGGAGCATGGGGACCTTTTTTAATTCCAGAGGATCTTTTTGGTGGCCTGGGGACCTTTTCTGGGGGCCTGGCTACTTTTTCTGTGGCTAGAGACATCCTCTGGGGCCTTGTGACCTTTTCTGCAGCCTGGGGACCTTTTCATGGGCCTGGTGACCTTTTCAGGGGACTTTGAACCTTTTTGGGTGCCATGTGACCTTCTCTGGGCCCTGGGGACCTTTTCGGGGGCCTCAGAAAATTTTGGGGGATCTTGGGACGTTTTTTGGGGCCTGTGGACCTTTTAGGGTGCCTGGGGACCTTTTCGAGGTGCCTGAGGACCTTTCTGTTGACCTTTGGACCTTTTTGTGGGCTTTGGAACCTTTTCAGAGGCCTGGGAACCTTTTCTGGGGCCTGGGGACCTTTTCTGGGGCCTGTGGACCTTTTCAAGGGCCTGTGGACCTTTTCAAGGGCCTGTGGACCTTTCTGTGGCCTGGAGACCTTTTGTAAGGCCAGGGGACCTTTTCTTGTTCGAGGGGTCCTTTTCTGAGATCTGGGGACCTTTTCTGGGGCCTGGGGACCTTTTCTAATTCCAGGGGGTCTTTTTGAGGTCAGGGGACTTTTTCTGGGGCCTGGGGTCCTTTTCTGTGGGCTGCAAACCTTTTCTGGGGCCTGTTGACCTTTTTGGGGCCTGGGGACCTTTTTTGGGTACTGTGTATCTTTTCTGGGGCCTTCAGACATTTCCTGGGGCCTTGGGACCTTTTATGGGACCTGGCGACCTTTTCAGGGGCTTCAAAATCTTTTTAGGGGCATCAGGACCTTTTCAGGGGCCTGTGGACATTTTCTGCAGCCTGGGTACCTTTTTGGGGACCTTGGGACCTTTTTGGGTTCCTGTGGAGCTTTTCGGGGAAATTGTGACCTTTTCGGAGGCCATGGTATCTTCTCGGAGACCTTGAAACCTTTTTAGGGGCTAGGGACATTTTATGCAGCCTGGGACCTTTACTGGGGCCTGGGAACCTTTTTGGGGACCTTGGAACCTTTTTGAGGGCCTGGTATTTTTTCGGGGAAATTGTGACATTTTCGGAGGCCTTGGGATCTTTTCGGAGACCTTCGGACCTTTTTGGGGGTTGGGTACATTTTCCAGGGCCTGGGGACCTTTCCTGGGGCCTGGGAACCTTTTTGGGGACCTTTGGATCTTTTTGTAGGCCTAGAGAGCTTTTCAGGGAAATTGAGATCTTTCCGGAGGCCATGGGACTTTTTCGGAAACCTTGGGACCTTTTTGGGGCCTGGGGACCTTTTTGGGAGCCTGGGGACCTTTTTTGTGGCCTGGGAACCTTTTCTGGGGCCTAGGAATGTTTTCTGGTGCATTGGGACCTTTTCTGGGACCTGACGACCTTTTCAGGGGCTTGGGAACCTTTTTGGGGCATAGGGACCTTTTATGGGGCCTGGCAACCTTTTCGAAGACCTTGGAATCTTTTCAAGGGCCTTTGGACCTTTTCAGTGGCCTGGAGACCTTTTGCAATGCCAGGGGACCTTCTCTTGGGCGAGGGGGCCTTTTCTGAGAACTGGATACCTTTTCTGGGCCTGGGGACCTTTTCCAATTCCAGGTGATCTTTTTGGGAGCATAGGGAACTTTTCTGGGGCCTAGAGACTTTTTCTGGGGCCTGGGAACCTTTTCTGGGGATTAAGGTCCTTTTTGGGTGCCTGGGGACCTTTTTTGGGGCCTGGGAACCTTTTCTGGGGAATGGGGAGGTTTTCTGGGGCCTTCTGATGTTTTCTAGGGCCTTGGGACCTTTTCTGGGCCCTGGCGACCTTTTCAGGGGCTTGGAAATCTTTTTAGGGGCATAGGAGACCTTTTCAGGGACCTGTGGACCTTTTTGGGGGCCCGGGGACATTTTCTGCAGCCTGGGGACCTTTTTGGGGACCTCGGGACCTTTTTGTGGTCCTGGGGAGCTTTTTGGGGAAATTGTGACCTTTTCGGAGGCCATGGAACCTTTTCGAAGACCTTGCGACCTTTTCAGGGGCTGCGGACATTTTCTGTGGCCTGGGGATCTTTACTGGGGCCTGGGTACCTTTTTGGGGACCTTGGGACCTTTTTGGGGAGCCTGGTAGCTTTTGCGAAAATAGTGACCTTTTCGGAGGCACTGAGACCTTTTGGGGATTTTGGAAACTTTTTGGGGGCTGTGGACATTTTCTGGGGCCTGGGGACTTTTCCTTGGGACTGGGGACCATTTTGGGGGCCTGAGGAGCTTTTTGGGTACCTGGGCACCTTTTTGGGGGTCTAGGGGTCCTTTTGGGAACTTGGGATCTTTTCCAGGGGCCTTGGGAAATTTTCAGGGACCTTGGGACCTTTTTGGAGGCTTGAGAAACTTTTGAGGGGCCTGGGAACATTTTCTGGGGCATTCAGAACATTTTTTTTGGGGGCCTGTGGACCTTTTCAAGGGCCTGAGGACCTTTTCTGTGGTCTGTAAACCTTATGCAAGGCCAGAGGAACATTTTGGGGCCAGGGCGTTTTCTGAGGCCTGGGGACCTTTTCTGGAGCATGGGGACCTTTTTTAATTCCAGAGGATCTTTTGGTGGCCTGGGGACCTTTTCTGGGGCCTGAGGACGTTTTGTGGGACATGGGGACCTTTTTGGGAGCCAAGGGAACTTTTCCAAGCCCTGGGGGCGTTTTTGGGGGACTGGATACCTTTCTAAGGCCTGTGGACCTTTTAGGGGCCTTAGGACCTTTTCTGGTGCCTGGGGACCTTTTTTAGGGTCCTGGGAACCTTTTCAGGGGCCTGAGACCTTTCTGGGGGCCTGGCTACTTTTTCTGTGGCTAGAGACATCCTCTGGGGCCTTGTGACCTTTTCTGCAGCCTGGGGACCTTTTCATGGGCCTGGTGACCTTTTCAGGGGACTTTGAACCTTTTGGGTGCCATGTGACCTTCTCTGGGCCCTAGGGACCTTTTCGGGGGGGGGCCTCAGAAAATTTTGGGGATCTTGGGACGTTTTTTGGGGCCTGTGGACCTTTTAGGGTGCCTGGGGACCTTTCGAGGTGCCTGAGGACCTTTCTGTTGACCTTTGGACCTTTTTGTGGGCTTTGGAACCTTTTCAGAGGCCTGGGAACCTTTCTGGGGCCTGGGGACCTTTTCTGGGGCCTGTGGACCTTTTCAAGCCTGTACCTTTTCAAGGGCCTGTGGACCTTTCTGTGGCCTGGAGACCTTTTGTAAGGCCAGGGACCTTTCTTGTTCGAGGGTCCTTTTCTGAGATCTGGGGACCTTTTCTGGGGCCTGGGACCTTTTCTAATTCCAGGGGGTCTTTTTGAGGTCAGGGGACTTTTTCTGGGGCCTGGGGTCCTTTTCTGTAGGGCTGCAAACCTTTTCTAGGGGCCTGTTGACCTTTTTGGGGCCTGGGGACCTTTTTAGGTACTGTGTATCTTTTCTGGGGCCTTCAGACATTTCCTGGGGCCTTGGGACCTTTATGGACCTGGCGACCTTTCAGGGCTTCAAAATCTTTTTAGGGGGCATCAGGACCTTTTCAGGGGCCTGTGGACATTTTCTGCACCTGGGTACCTTTTTTGGGACCTT
>NW_027201048.1:0-14451 GCF_038502225.1 Cherax quadricarinatus
ATGACTCACAACTGTCTTCCTGACAAGTTTTCCCTGATCTACTGTAGTGCCTTCCCTCTATGTGTGTGTGTGTGTGTTAGTTACCATTTTGTCCTAGGCACATGTCGATTAGACACTAGGCCTGTGTGTGTGTGTGTGTGTGTGTGTGTGTGTGTGTGTGTGTGTGTGTGTGTGTGTGTGTGTGTGTGTGTGTGTATGTGTGTGTGTGTGTGGGTGTGTGCATGTGTGTGTGTGTGTGTGTACTCACCTATTTGTACTCACCTATTTGTGGTTGCAGGGGTCGAGTCACAGCTCCTGGCCCCGCCTCTTCGCTGATTGCTACTAGGTCCTCTCTCTCACTGCCCCATGAGCTCTATCATACCTCGCCTTAAAACTATGTATGGTTCCTGCCTCCACCACATCACTTTCTAGGCTATTCCATGGCCTGACTACTCTATGACTGAAGAAATACTTCCTAACATCCCTTTGATTCATCTGAGTCTTCAACTTCCAATTGTGACCTCTTGTGTCTGTGTCCCATCTCTGGAACATCCCGTCTTTGTCCACCTCGTCTATTCCGCGCAGTATTTTATATGTCGTTATCATGTCTCCCCTGACCCTCCCGGCCTCCAGTGTCGTCAGGCCGATTTCCCTCAACCTTTCTTCATAGGACAATCCCCGTAGCTCTGGGACTAGTCTTGTTGCAAACCTTTGCACTTTCTCTAATTTCTTGACGTGCTTGACTAGGTGTGTGTGTGTGTGTGTGTGTGTGTGTGTGTGTGTACTCGCCTATTTGTGGTTGAAGGGGTCGAGTCCTAGCTCCTGGCCCCGCCTCTTCACCGGTTGCTACTGGGCCCTCTCTCTCCCCGCTCCATGAGCTTATCAAACCTCGTCTTAAAATTGTGTATGGTTCCTGCCTCCACTACATCATTTTCTAGGCTATTCCACTGCCTTAGAACTATAACTGAAGAAATACTTCCTAATATCTCTCTGACTCATTTGTGTCTTCAACTTCCAATTGTGGCCTCTTGTTTCTGTGTCCCCTCCCTGGAACATCCTGTCTTTGTCCACCTTGTCTATTCCGCGTAGTATTTTATATGTCGTTATCATGTCTCCCCTGACCCTCCTGTCCTCCAGTGTCGTCAGGCCGATTTCCCTTAATCTTTCTTCATAGGACATTCCCCTTAGCTCTGGAACTAACCTTGTGGCAAACCTTTGTACTTTCTCTAGTTTCTTGACGTGCTTTATCAAGTGCGGGTTCCAAACAGGTGCTGCATACTCCAGTGTGGGCCTGACATACACGGTGTACAGTGTCTTGAACGATTCCTTACTAAGGTATTGGAATGCTGTTCTCAGGTTTGTGTGTGTGTGTGTGTGTGTGTGTGTGTGTGTGTGTGTGTGTGTACTCATCTATATGTACTCACCTATATGTGGTTGCAGGGGTCGAGTCATAGCTCCTAGCCCCGCCTCTTCACTGGTCGATACTAATTCACTCTCTCCCCGCTCCATGATATTTGTCATACCTCTTCTTAAAGCTATTTATGGAACTTGCTTCCACTACTTCACTCTCCAGATTATTCCAGTTCCTGACAACTCTAAGACTAAAGAAATACTTCCTAACATCCCTATGACTCATCTGGGTTTTCATTTTCCAATTATGTCCCCGTGTTTCTGTATCCCATTTCTGAAACATTCGATCCTTGTCCACGTTGTCAATGCCTCTTAGTATTTTATACGTTGTTATCATGTCCCCTCTATCCCTCCTATCCTCCAGTGTTATCAGGTTGAGTTCCCTCAACCTCTCCTCATAAGACATACACCTCAGTTCCAGGACTAATTGTGTTGCAAATTTTTGCACTTTCTCCAATTTCTTGACGTGTTTGACTGAGGGTTCCATATTGGCGCTGCATATTCCAGTATAGGCCTTACATATACTGTGTACAATGTATGTGTGTGTGTGTGTGTGTGTGTGTGTGTGTGTGTGTGTGTGTGTGTGTGTGTGTGTGTGTGTGTGTGTGTGTGTGTGTGTGTGTGTGTACTCACATAGTTGTACTCACCTAGTTGAGGTTGCAGGGGTCGAGTCCGAGCTCCTGGCCCCGCCTCTTCACTGATCGCTACTGGGTCACTCTCCCTGAACCATGAGCTTTATCATACCTCTGCTTAAAGCTATGTATGGATCCTGCCTCCACTACATCGCTTCCCAAACTATTCCACTTACTGACTACTCTGTGGCTGAAGAAATACTTCCTAACATCCCTGTGATTCATCTGTGTCTTTAACTTCCAACTGTGTCCCCTTGTTACTGTGTCCAATCTCTGGAACATCCTGTCTTTGTCCACCTTGTCAATTCCTCTCAGTATTTTGTATGTCGTTATCATGTCCCCCCTATCTCTCCTGTCCTCCAGTGTCGTCAGGTTGATTTCCCTTAACCTCTCCTCGTAGAACATACCTCTTAGCTCTGGGACTAGTCTTGCTGCAAACCTTTGCACTTTCTCTAGTTTCTTTACGTGCTTGGCTAGGTGTGGGTTCCAAACTGGTGCCGTATACTCCAATATGGGCCTAACGTACACGGTGTACAGGGTCCTGAACGATTCCTTATTAAGATGTCGGAATGCTGTTCTGAGGTTTGCTAGGCGCCCATATGCTGCAGCAGTTATTTGGTTGATGTGCGCTTCAGGAGATGTGCCTGGTGTTATACTCACCCCAAGATCTTTTTCCTTGAGTGAGGTTTGTAGTCTCTGGCCCCCTAGACTGTACTCCGTGTGTGTGTGTGTGTGTGTGTGTGTGTGTGTGTGTGTGTGTGTGTGTGTGTGTGTGTGTGTGTGTGTGTGTGTGTGTGTGTGTACTCACCTTACTTTCTCGTAGTTTTCAATACTTCATTAGTTTGATTTCAGTGTTTGGAATTTTTCTCTGTAACATTAATCTTACTGACCTTCTCCCTTTGTTTTACATTCAATCTTTCATCAGCAACAATCCTTGTTTACGGTGCCATGGGACTGTAAAATTACTGCGTTAACTTGCAACTACACTACACTAAACACTATGTTCTTTTGTTCTTCTCAGAGCTCACTGATATTCTCTTGAAGTATTTTAAGGAATGTGTAAATACACTTCACGGGCTCACACGCTTTTCTCATTTTTTTACGCTCGAAGGCCAGACAGAAAATCACTAATTATTTGGAGCTCTAACACAAACACAAATGTGACCTTAACACAAGAGCCGGGGATACAATGACAACGCAGAGATGTAGTGATATCTCTGTTATACTTAGTAACAAAAGATACATGAAGATCACATTCTCATACATAGTAACACCAGAGATACAAATATCACACAGTAATACATAATAACAGAATAATTAGGAGGATCTTACTGTTATTTATAGTAACGCCAGAGATACAAAGATTACCAGAGATACAGTGATCACATTGATGTACATTGTAACACTAAAGATAGAGTGATCAATCTGTTATCCATAGTAACACCAGATACAATGATCACTTTATTATACACAGTAACACTAGAGATTTAATGATCACCCAGTCATTTATATAGCAGCACCAAAAAGATATTAAACAAATATAACACATAAATAAAAGAATCAGATGAAAAACAGATGGTCTGGCTATCTGGGAGGTTCCTCTCTTCTGGCTGGCTGGGAGGTTCCTCTCTTCTGGCTGGATGGGAGGTTCCTCTCTTCTGGCTGGATGGGAGGTTCCTCTCTTCTGGCTGGCTGGGAGGTTCCTCTCTTCTGGCTGGCTGGGAGGTTCCTCTCTTCTGGCTGGATGGGAGGTTCCTCTCTTCTGGCTGGCTGGGAGGTTCCTCTCTTCTGGCTGGCTGGGAGGTTCCTCTCTTC
The DNA here is from genome assembly GCF_038502225.1 of Cherax quadricarinatus. Lineage (NCBI taxonomy): Eukaryota > Metazoa > Arthropoda > Malacostraca > Decapoda > Parastacidae > Cherax > Cherax quadricarinatus. The sequence continues at coordinate 3,837 of NW_027201048.1, forward strand.
TGGCTGGCTGGGAGGTTCCTCTCTTCTGGCTGGCTGGGAGGTTCCTCTCTTCTGGCTGGATGGGAGGTTCCTCTCTTCTGGCTGGCTGGGAGGTTCCTCTCTTCTGGCTGGATGGGAGGTTCCTCTCTTCTGGCTGGCTGGGAGGTTCCTCTCTTCTGGCTGGCTGGGAGGTTCCTCTCTTCTGGCTGGATGGGAGGTTCCTCTCTTCTGGCTGGATGGGAGGTTCCTCTCTTCTGGCTGGCTGGGAGGTTCCTCTCTTCTCGCTGGCTGGGAGGTTCCTCTCTTCTGGCTGGATGGGAGGTTCCTCTCTTCTGGCTGGCTGGGAGGTTCCTCTCTTCTGGCTGGATGGGAGGTTCCTCTCTTCTGGCTGGCTGGGAGGTTCCTCTCTTCTGGCTGGCTGGGAGGTTCCTCTCTTCTGGCTGGCTGGGAGGTTCCTCTCTTCTGGCTGGCTGGGAGGTTCCTCTCTTCTGGCTGGATGGGAGGTTCCTCTCTTCTGGCTGGCTGGGAGGTTCCTCTCTTCTGGCTGGCTGGGAGGTTCCTCTCTTCTGGCTGGCTGGGAGGTTCCTCTCTTCTGGCTGGCTGGGAGGTTCCTCTCTTCTGGCTGGATGGGAGGTTCCTCTCTTCTGGCTGGCTGGGAGGTTCCTCTCTTCTGGCTGGCTGGGAGGTTCCTCTCTTCTGGCTGGCTGGGAGGTTCCTCTCTTCTGGCTGGCTGGGAGGTTCCTCTCTTCTGGCTGGCTGGGAGGTTCCTCTCTTCTGGCTGGCTGGGAGGTTCCTCTCTTCTGGCTGGCTGGGAGGTTCCTCTCTTCTGGCTGGCTGGGAGGTTCTTCTCTTCTGGCTGGCTGGGAGGTTCCTCTCTTCTGGCTGGCTGGGAGGTTCCTCTCTTCTGGCTGCTGGCTGGGAGGTTCCTCTCTTCTGGCTGGCTGGGAGGTTCTCTTCTGGCTGGCTGGGAGGTTCCTCTCTTCTGGCTGGCTGGGAGGTTCCTCTCTTCTGGCTGCTGGCTGGGAGGTTCCTCTCTTCTGGTTGGCTGGGAGGTTCCTCTCTTCTGGCTGGCTGGGAGGTTCCTCTCTTCTGGCTGGCTGGGAGGTTCCTCTCTTCTGGCTGGCTGGGAGGTTCCTCTCTTCTGGCTGGCTGGGAGGTTCCTCTCTTCTGGCTGGCTGGGAGGTTCCTCTCTTCTGGCTGGCTGGGAGGTTCCTCTCTTCTGGCTAGCTGGGAGGTTCCTCTCTTCTGGCTGGCTGGGAGGTTCCTCTCTTCTGGCTGGCTGGGAGGTTCCTCTCTTCTGGCTGGCTGGGAGGTTCCTCTCTTCTGGCTGGCTGGGAGGTTCCTCTCTTCTGGCTGGCTGGGGGGTTCCTCTCTTCTGGCTGGCTGGGAGGTTCCTCTCTTCTGGCTGGCTGGGAGGTTCCTCTCTTCTGGCTGGCTGGGAGGTTCATCTCTTCTGGCTGGATGGGAGGTTCCTCTCTTCTGGCTGGCTGGGAGGTTCCTCTCTTCTGGCTAGCTGGGAGGTTCCTCTCTTCTGGCTGGCTGGGAGGTTCCTCTCTTCTGGCTGGCTGGGAGGTTCCTCTCTTCTGGCTGGCTGGGAGGTTCCTCTCTTATGGCTGGCTGCGAGGTTCCTCTCTTCTGGCTGGCTGGGAGGTCCCTCTCTTCTGGCTGGCTGGGAGGTTCCTCTCTTCTGGCTGGCTGCGAGGTTCCTCTCTTCTGGCTGGCTGGGAGGTTCCTCTCTTCTGGCTGGCTGGGAGGTTCCTCTCTTCTGGCTGGCTGGGAGGCTCCTCTCTTCTGGCTGGCTGGGAGGTTCATCTCTTCTGGCTGGATGGGAGGTTCCTCTCTTCTGGCTGGCTGGGACGTTCCTCTCTTCTGGCTGGCTGGGAGGTTCCTCTCTTCTGGCTGGCTGGGAAGTTCCTCTCTTCTGGCTGGCTGGGAGGTTCCTCTCTTCTGGCTGGCTGCGAGGTTCCTCTCTTCTGGCTGGCTGGGAGGTCCCTCTCTTCTGGCTGGCTGGGAGGTTCCTCTCTTCTGGCTGGCTGCGAAGTTCCTCTCTTCTGGCTGGCTGGGAGGTTCCTCTCTTCTGGCTGGCTGGGAGGTTCCTCTCTTCTGGCTGGCTGGGAGGCTCCTCTTTTCTGGCTGGCTGGGAGGTTCATCTCTTCTGGCTGGATGGGAGGTTCCTCTCTTCTGGCTGGCTGGGAGGTTCCTCTCTTCTGGCTGGCTGGGAGGTTCCTCTCTTCTGGCTGGCTGGGAAGTTCCTCTCTTCTGGCTGGCTGGGAGGTTCCTCTCTTCTGGCTGGCTGGGAGGTTCCTCTCTTCTGGCTGGCTGGGAGGTTCCTCTCTTCTGGCTGGCTGGGAGGTTCCTCTCTTCTGGCTGGCTGGGAGGTTCCTCTCTTCTGGCTGGTTGGGAGGTTCCTCTCTTTTGGCTGGACCACCTTTACAGGGATACAATGATCACATGTAATAACATATGATATTATAACACTTGTGTTGTAATATATATGGGCAGTGCTTTATGGAGTTGCTCTCACAAAACACACTCAGCACTCATTACACTGTTTTAATATGTTCTTCACTCACATACACACTCAGTACCTCTATTCACACCATGTAATTGTTGTTTCTTACTGAATTCCTGTGATAGATTCATTATTTACTTGTCTTTTAACAAAAATAAGGTACATATAAGCGTTATTTGCATCATTGAGATTCTTATACATCGTGAAGTAACTTTCGTCCACTATCAATAAAGTTATGCTTAATAACACTAGAAATACAGAGATAACACTGTTATGCATAGTATCATTATAAATACATACTCCAAACTGTTATACATGTTAACACAAAAGATACAAAGACGACGATGTTATATACAGAAACATGCATAAAATTAATTTTAACAGATTGCATTCTACGACATATAAATAGAAGGATAAAATTTAAAATAATTGGCCTCACCATGGTGGTGTAACCGGACGGGAAGTTCTTCTCTTCTGGCTGGACTACGGTACGAGACTACCCGGGTGGATGTATTTACTCAGCACAGATTCTGTGTGTCCCTCTCTGTAATTACATCTGTCTGTATATAAGGATATTAAAACATTTGTTCTAATATCATATATGGGTAATGCTTCATGGTGAGGCTACATTTGAAGAGTTAAGTTCCTCTTTGAGGAAATGCTGTGTTTGGGGTTCACAGCTCTCAACGTCCCCCTCAAATGTACTGTTACAGTTCCTGTTTTTTTCTTCTGATACGAAGCTGTTTTGTTGCCGAGTGTGTGAGTGTACATAGTTGCACATAGTTATAAAGTGCTGAGTGGTAGTGCGAGTAATGAACACATTAATACACATTTAAAGAGTTTTAAGTGTTTTTGAGAGTGCAGGGTACATTATTACACATTGTTAAAGAATACTGAGTGGGCGGGTGTGGGAGTGTAGACTACATTAGTACGTTTTGCCACAGAGTGCAGTGACTGACCAAGTCACTGGACAAAGATCAACATACAACGAGACGTTGTTCCATGAAAAGACTCTCCGGTAAATAATGTATTTTTCTCACCTTTTTAAATGACATAAAGCATCACCTATTTTTCTTTTAAATTAATATTTAAATATGACAGGGAAACCCGATTATGTCGACGAAATATAGAGAAACATCTGCAACACTTGAGTATCTTTAATGAGGAAACGTTTCGTAAAGCACAGTGGCTTCATCAGTCCATACAAAGGAGAATGGGGAATAACAGGAGTTTGAGTAGATGTAATCAGTCCATCAATCTTGAAAGGAATAGAAGATATGTGCGAAGAAGTAGCTTATATACTGTAGGGAGGAGAGGAGCAGCAGTCGTAGGTGGTATCACTGATTACCTCAAACTACTCCTGTTCTTCACCATTCTCCTTTGTATGGACTGATGAAGCCACTCTGTGGCGAAAAGTTTCCTTATTATAGATACCCAAGTGGTGCACACGTGTCTAATTTATCATCTTGTAAGTTATCTGAACCATTCCTCTACATGACAGGGAACCCCGTCAAGGGCGGCGAAATGTGACAGGGAACCCCGTCAAGGGCGGCGAAATGTGACAGGGAACCCCGCCAAGGGCGACGAAATGTGACAGGGAATCCCGTCAAGGGCGATGAAATGTGACAGGGAACCCCGTCAAGGGCGACGAAATGTGACAGGGAACCCCATCAAGGGCGATGAAATATGATGATAAATTAGACACCTGTGCAACTCTTGGGAATCTTTATTGAGGAAACGTTTCGCCACACAGTAGCTTCATCAGTCCATACAAAGGAGAATCTTGAAGAACAGGAGAAGAATGAGGTGATCAGTCCCTCAACCTAGAGTCGATGTGGTCAGTCCATCAATCTTGAATAGAATACAGCATATGTGCAGAGAAGTAGCTTATAAACCGTAGGCAGGAGAGGTGCAGCAGTCGTAGGTGGTGTCACATTTGTTCAGTGTGGAAGTAGGTCGTGCCCAAGGGTTAGGCAAACGACGAATTCCCAAGTATTAAGATCCCAAGAAGTTGCAGTGTCTGACAGGATTGTAGATGAGGAAACGTTTCGCCACACAGTGGCTTCATCAGTCCATACAAAGGAGAATCTTGAAGAACAGGAGGAGAATGAGGTAATCAGTCCCCCAACCTTGAGTCGATGTGGTCAGTCCATCGATCTTGAATAGAATACGGTATATGGGCGGAGAAGGAGCGTAATACTTGGGAATTCTTCGCTTGCCTAACCCTTGGGCACGACCTACTTCCACACTGAACAAATGTGACACCACCTACGACTGCTGCACCTCTCCTGCCTACGGTTTATAAGCTACTTCTCTGCACATATGCTGTATTCTATTCAAGATTGATGGACTGACCACATCGACTCTAGGTTGAGGGACTGATCACCTCATTCTTCTCCTGTTCTTCAAGATTCTCCTTTGTATGGACTGATGAAGCCACTGTGTGGCGAAACGTTTCCTCAATAAAGATACCCAAGAGTTGCACATGTGTCTAATTTATCAACATGTCGGTTCTCTAAACCATTCATCTACAATGGAATATGATGTTGAAACCCGTCCAGGGTGACGAAATATGACAGGGAAACCTGTCCTAAACGATGATATATGACACAGAAACCGGGCTATGCCGACGACGTATGACAGTGAAACCCGTCACGTGAGACGAAATATGTCAGGGAAACAAAATGTGACAGGGAAACCCTTCCAGGTCTACTAAATATGATAGGGAAACTCGTCTAGGGCGGCGAAATATGAGAGAGAAACAGGACTAGGGCAACGAGATATGTCTGTGAAACCCGTAAAGAGGGACGAAATATGACAGGGAAAACCGTCCAAGGAGATGAAATGTGACAGGGAAACTCATACAGGGTGACGAAAAATATCAGGGAAACCCGTACAGAGCGACGAAATATGAGAGGGAAACCCGTCCTGGACGACGAAATATGACAGCAAAACCCGTCCAGCGCGATGAAATATGACAAGGATACCCGTCCAGGGTGATGGAATGTGAAGCTGAAATACGTCCATAATGAAGAAATATGTCAGAGAAATCCGTCTTGGGCGACGAAATTTGAGTGAAACCTGTCCAGGGCGACGAAATATGACAGGAAAACTTGTCCAAGACGATGAAATATGAGAGGGAAACCCGTCCAGTCAACGTTATATGAGAGGGAAACCCGTCCAGGCAACGTTATATGAGAGGGAAACCCGTCCAGGGCAACGTTATATGAGAGGGAAACCCGTCCAGGGCAACGTTATATGAGAGGGAAACCCGTCAGGGGCGACAAAATAATACAGGAAAAAACATCCATGGCGATAAAATATGGCAGCGAAAGCATTCAAGGCGATGGAATAGACAGGGAAAGCCATCCAGTGCGACTGAATATGAGATACCCGTCCATGGCGACGATGTTTGACTGGGAACCTGTCCAATGTGATGTAATATGACAGGGAAACTCGTTCAGGGCGACAAAATATGACAGGAAAACCCGTAATGGGCGACGAAATATGACAGGGAAACCCATACTGGGCGACCATATATGACAGGGAAACTAATCCTGGGTGATGAAATAGGACAGCAAAAGCAGTCAAGGGCTATAGAATAAGACAAGGAAAGCCGTCCAGGGCAACTGAATTTGACAGAAACCCGTCCAGGGGGACGATATATGACAGGGAAAGCCGTCCTGGGCGACGAAATATGGCAAGGAAACCCGGCGATGGCGACGAAGAACGACAGGGAAACTCGTACAGAGCGACAAAGTATGACAGGGAAACCCTTCCAGGCGACGAAATATGACAGGAAAACCCGTCCTGGGCGACCATATATATAAGTGAAACCCGTCCAGGGCGACGAAATATGAGTGGGAAACCCGTACAGGGCGACGGAATATGTCAGGGAAACCCGCCTAGATCTATGGAATATGAGAGGGAAACCCGACTTTGGAAGCAAAAATATAGGACTGACCTATGTAAGACTGTGCAAAGGTCACCAATGAATGTAAATTGTCCCATAAATCTTGCTCAAGATACACTACATAAGTTTTGAAATTTCTAAGTTGATCGAATATGTCGTTCATGAATAATAAACAAAAATTTGTTCCCAAAAATAGGAAAGTGTCCTCTGGTTAAATTTAAAAATGCCATAAATGAGCGGATTTATATTTTTCCAGTTTGTTTTTCACATTTACTGTGTTTATAATTCTATGAAATCCCATAAAAAATTTTAAACCTCAATTCGATAAAAATTGTAAAAAATGGCAAATTGGCATCCAGGCGGCTCAAAATTAATCCAAAAAACTTAAGATTGATTAATAATTGTGTTTGTGAGTTGATCAGAAGAGACATTCACTAGTTATTATAAGGGAAGTAATTTACTTAATGAAATTGGGAAATTTAAACTTATATAAGATCAATGTTAAAGACAAACTTTGTTTTAATAAAGTTCATCAATAATAAAAGTTAAACGCATCAAAAAAATCAATCTCGAGTAACTGATCTGATTCCAAGTTTTTAAACTTTCATTAAAATTTCTAATTTTCATTTATTCAAAGTAAACAAATGTGTTATTATCTTTATTATACAATATATTGTTATTAATAATGTGAAGACAATCAGAAGGAACATTTATTAGTTATTGAAGGAAAAGTGAATATCATTATTCAGTCAATAAAACTGATAAACCAGGATTTACGTCAATCAAAACAGTGTGAGCCGTTTGGTCGCAAAACTAAACCATTGGTAAAAATTTGAAGCCGATCTGATGAGTCATTCTATAGTATTTCACAGACTCCGAAGATTCCAATTTTTATATTATTAACAATTTTATTACAACGACAAATTTCTCTGCAGGTAAAGCGAAGTTATAAGTAATTTACTGGACTTAAGTTGAGTAGCTCTACCCCATGGGTGAGTATCTCTTCCCCCGTGGGAGAGTAGCTCTCCCGGTGGGTGAGTAGTTCTCCCCGTCAGTGAGTAGCTCTCCCCCGTGGGTGAGTAGCTCTTCCCCCGTGGGTGAGTGGCTCTCTCCCGTGGGTGAGTAGCTCTCACCCAGTGCGTGAGTAGCTTCCTCCCCGTGGGTGAGTAGCTCTCCCCTGTGGGTGAGTAGCTCTCCTCCGTGAGTGAGTAGCTCTCCCGGTGGGTGAGCAGCTCTCCCCCGTGGGTGAGTAGCTCTCCCTCCGTGGCTGAGTAGGTCTCCCTCCTTGGGTGAGTGGCTATCCACCGTGGGTGAGTAGTTTTCCACGGTCAATGAGTAGCTCTCCCCCCGTGGGTGAGTAGGTCTCCCCCCGCGGGTGAGTAGCTCTCCCCACGCGGGCGAGTGGATCTTCACCCGTGGGTGAATTGCTCTTCTCCATTGGTGAGTACCTCTCAACCATGGGTGAGTAGCACTCCCCTGTGGGTGAGTAGCTTTTCTCCCGTGGGTGAGTAGCTCTCCCCGCGTGGGTGAGTAGCTCTTCCCACGTGGGTGAGTAGATCTTAACCCGTGGGTGAATAGCTCTCCCTCGTGGGTGAGTACCTCTCTTTTATGGGTGAGTAGCTCTCCCCAGTGGGTTAGCACCTCTCACCCGTGGGTGAGTAGCTCTCCCCGTGGGTGAGTAGCTCTTCTCCCGTGGGTGAGTAGCTCTTCCCCCGTGGGTGAGTAGCTCTCCCCCCGTGGGTGAGTAGCTCTCCCCCGTGGGTGAGTAGCTCTCCCCCGTGGGTGAGTAGCTCTCCCTCCGTGGGTGAGTAGCTCTCCCCCCGTGGGTGAGTAGCTCTCCCCGTGGGTGAGTAGCTCTTCTCGCGTGGGTGAATAGCTCTCACCCGTGGGGGAGTAGCTCTCTCTTCGTGGGTGAGTAGTTTTCCCTCTGTGGGTGAGCAGCTATCCCCAGTGGGTGAGTAGCTCTTCCCCGTGGGTGAGCAGCTCTCCCTTGTGTGTGAGTAGCTCTCCCTCGTATGTGAGTAGCTCTTCACCGTGGGTGAGTAGCTCTCCGTCCGTGGGTGACTAGGTCTTCCTCCGTGGGTGAGTCGCTCTCCCACGTGGGTGAGTAGCTCTCCCTCAGTGGATGGGTAGCTCTCCCCCTGTGGATGAGTAGCTCTAACCCGTGGGTGAGTAGCTCTCCTCCCGTGGGTGAGTAGCTCTCCTCCCGTGGGTGAGTAGCTCTCCCCCGTGGGTGAGTAGCTCTCCTCGCGTGGGTGAGTAACTGGTAAACAATGGTAAACAATGGCACACTGAGTGAATGGTGCGGGAGACTAGCTTTGTGTGCGCGCTGACAGCGGACACGTACCGGACCGTCATTGAATCACGAGGCCAATCACGAACCGTAAGGATATATTTTTGCGAGAAAAGTTGCCGAATTTCACGAAAGTCGCGGCCGCCTAACGGAAATATTAGTAATTCGTTTCAGACACCCATAAGCATTAAAAAAAAATTTTACAAGAAATATACAGTTACCTACACAGAAAATAATGATACATGATGAATAAAATAATAATAATAACACACTTACCTTTATTGAAGACATGGTGTTGTATGGAAGATGGGAAGAGGGGAGAGGATGGAGGAGTTTACAAGTTTGGAAAGGGAATCCCCTTCCATTAAGACTTCAGGTACCTAGTCTTTATCCTGGGTTACTTCCCTTCTTTGTTTCTTTTTGTTTCTTAATGCCACTAGGACCAGCTTGAGTCACTGGACTCCTGTCGCTCAACAAAGTGTTCCTGACAGGTCTGTTTTTGGCGTATGTTAGGAATTTGTTGGGAGACAAGACAAGATAGTCCTTCAATATGACACTAATATCAGCTCTATGGCTTATTTATCTAGTACAATTCATCTAATATGACATAATAAACAATATTAATAATAAATACTCTAGAATGAATAAAATATACCATTAAGAATGTCACGAGTGGTGGTGTGTTGTTTGTTGTTGGATGTATAAGGGCCACTGAAAGATAAGCCTTACATAGGGGTGGTGAAGGCGCCAGCAGAGGTGGCGGTGTTAGTCAGTGGCCCTTTATACCTCCAACAACAATGGAGGAATCAGTTTCGTGATGTCCTTTTTCTACCGATTAATCGTTTAACTGTTAATCATAGAACTGAACAGGGGAAAAATGTGAGTGGTGCATTGAGGAGTCTGTGGAGACAATATTATCTATGGAAGGTAAGAGGAGAATGTATGAAAGCATAGGTATACCAATATGTATGTGTAGAATTGGTAATGAATGTTGCAACATGGAGAAGGCTGAAGACAGTGGATATATCATATCTGAATGTAATGTTTGGTATTACCTATAACCAAGCCCCATTCAATATAAGGTTCAAAGGTCCTCCATTATCATTTACAACTAGCACCCCAGATTTCTTCCACTAGCATTTAGGTTCCCTACCACAATTACTCTCACTTGGTTCAGTGGTTCCTAAACATGCACTTGACATCTCCCAAATCTCTCTCTCACTCTCTCCTTTACACTCTACAAGGGGGAACGGGGGTTAAAAAAACAGAAGTGAGAGAAAAAAAGAAAGACAACATTCTGATAATATGATATTGTCTCCTTTATAGTATAATAATAAGGTATTAAAAGGACCCCAATGGAAATAAGTCACTGACTTTTTTTAGGTTATTCTAGGTTCTTTACACATATGCTGCTATGTATGATAATCTATGTAACTATAGTTGTGTATGCCTGAATAAACTTACTCATCCTTATAACGATCATGTCACCTAACCAAGTTCAACACAAATATTCTTACACTGCTGAATTTACACACAAAGAACTGTTATCCTACTTCAGCACATTTCAAAGCTTAGCCTTGTCTAAGGTATACTACCACCACCCACGATGCCAGCCACACCAGTCGACAACACCCTGATGTCTTATTAATTGCTACAGGAATAGGGAAAGCTGGTTTATGAAAGCTAACTCCCTGAGGCAACAGGTATAAGAAGATATGCCCGTTGTTTCAACATGTCCAATGCTTGAGAATTTTAAGACACTTCCACTGAGCTACAAGAATTCCACGGTAGTCTACTGCTTCTCTCTACCTCAGTTTCCGGTTCTGCTTTGACCTATCGTTTCCCTCCTGAAATGCAGCTTCCACCCCAGTTCCATCCTAGGGTCAACAGATCACCAGACGACGCCATTAAAAGGAAA
>NW_027201049.1:0-2500 GCF_038502225.1 Cherax quadricarinatus
AGAGATAGTAGAGGACGGCTTAGGTGACTAGGCTCCCTTAAGGTTTTACTATACATGGTAAGGAGCCGAACATTATGAGGTATAAAATACCGATCAAGTAATTCAAATTCAGGTAAGACACATATGCAACAGTTAGGTATCTTTGCTTTCACGTCGCCATGCAGTAGGCTTCTTCAATCCGAGTACAAAAATTGATAAAGCAAGAAGATTACTTGAAATTTTGGGACGATACCAATCAGTCCATCTTGCCTCTAAAGTTTTAAAGAGGTTGGTCAGTCCTCCCCAGTCTGGAAGAGCATTGTTCCCGTTAATCCATGAAACAATAATTGAAGTTGATGACAGGGATGGGCCTTTTTATCTAGTGCCGGGAAGAATTGAGGGACGGGAAGTTTATTTTGGGAGGGAACAGGTCCCTCTCAAGGCCTAACAATTCTTCACCTAGTAGAAGTCAATGTTAAGTTAAGATGGTCTTGCCAAGATACCCTTGTGTTGCAGTGTCACAACCAGAATGAACATTAAAATGGTATAAAAGTACCGACAGGATTGTTAGGTAGAAGACACATATGCAACAAGTTTAGGGTGTCTTTAAAGATGCCTGGCACCATTTGCACTCATGTCAGTCACTAACAATCTGTCGATTGACCTTATACCATTTAATATTTCATTCTGTCAGAACACTGCAACACAAGTGTGAAAACTACAGAACCATCGGCTCGACCTGCCACAGAGAACAAGGCTGGAATTTGGAGGACCTGCCTTCCCAATAAACTAACCTCCGTCTCCTCCTGGAATTACTATAAAGAAAACTCCCATCCTATCACTTCAACTCGATGTTATTTCAGAACAAACAGAACTGTGCAACTTCTCCAGGCAGAGGATTGACTGCCTCAAAGCACAGGGGTGATGGGACTTGTTACGGAATCGACAACAATATCTTCTTAGCTATCAACTACCTGCCTCGACGAAGAAACCTACTGTGTAAAACGAAACATTTCAAATCAAGATAGATGAGCTAAGATTACTTGCAAGTGCAGGTAATATAGATATTATTGGTATAACAGAGACCTGGTTCAACCTGAAAGATAGAGAAATGCCTTCTGAATGCAACATACAGGGTTATAAACTATTCCACATTGATACGGTCAACAGGAAGGGTGGTGGAGTGGCGATGTATGTCAGAGATAATTTAAATAGTTGTCTTAGACATGATATAAGATTAGAAACATCGAACACAGAGTCTGTTTGGCTACAGTTTCTCGAGGGTCGTGACAAATTAATTTTGGGTGTGATTCACAGGCCCCCAAACCTTGATAGGGAGTGCAGTAAGCTGTTGTGGGATGAAATTCTTAAGGCATCTAGATATGAAAATGTTGTGTTAATGGGAGATTTTAACTTTAGACAAATTGATTAGAACAATTTAACAGGAAATCTTGAGTCTAGTGACTTTCTTGATGCATTGCTTTTTAGAACAGTTTGTGACAGAACCAACTAGAGGAAACAATCTGCTTGACTAATCTTGAGGTTAATGATGAGCCTGGGGAAAGTGATCACAAATCACTTAGTTTCAACATATCATGGAATTACCCAGATAACTGCAATCAAATCTCTGTCCCAGACTTTCGCTTGGCCGATTTCATGGGACTGAAAAATTGCCTGGGTGGGATAAATTGGGGTGACCTTACTATGGGTCAGGTAGGTGATCTTGATTGCCAGTATGACGGTTTTCAGAGCATAGTTCTAGCTGCCCAGACAAATTTTGTTCCGAGTAGGGAAATTAGATCTAACAAAAATTATCCAAAATGGATGAACAATAGATTAAAACATCTCATTGGTCAAAAGAAAAGCATATAAAGGCGTATCAAAAGAGGGGATGGGCAGTTAAGAAATCAATATATTCAATTAAAGAGAGATACAAAAAAGGAATAAGAAATGCAAAAAGAGATTATGAGGCTAAGGTCGCAAGGGATTCGAAGACTAACCCAAAAGGATTCTTTCAGGTATACAGAAGTAAGATTAGAGACAAGATAGGCCCACTTAAGAGTAACTCTGGTCAGATCACTGACAGTGATACGGATATGTGTGAAATTTTCAATACCTACTTCCTTTCAGTTTTTACCCAGGAAATTACTAGCGAAATTCTTGAAATAATAGATTATGTAGAACAGGACGATAATAAACTTTGCACGATTGCGGTAACTAGTGACATGGTCCTCAGACAAATAGAGAAATTGGCTGACAAATAGGCAGCAGAGAGTTTTACATAAATGGGGAGAAATCAGAATGGGGGCACGTCACAAGCGGTGTTCCTCAGGGGTCAGTGTTGGGCCCGTTGTTGTTCACAGTTTACATAAACGACATAGATGAGGGAATAAATAGAGACATAAGCAAATTTGCTGATGACACCAAAATAGGGGGGGCCAACTCATTCTAATGAGGACACTAGAGCATTCCAGGATGACTTGAATAGACTGATGCAATGGTCGGAGAAGTGGCAGATGCA
>NW_027201049.1:7500-14446 GCF_038502225.1 Cherax quadricarinatus
AGATCTTTCTCCTTGAGTGAGGTTTGCAGTCTTTGGCCACCTAGCCTATACTCTGTCTGTGGTCTTCTGTGCCCTTCCCCTATCTTCATGACTTTGCATTTGGCAGGATTAAATTCGAGAAGCCATTTGCTGGACCAGGTGTCCAGTCTGTCCAGGTCTCTTTGAAGTCCTGCCTGGTCCTCATCAGATTTAATTCTCCTCATTAACTTCACATCATCTGCAAACAGGGACACTTCTGAGTCTAACCCTTCCATCATGTCGTTCACATATACCAAAAATAGCACTGGTCCTAGGACCGACCCCTGTGGGACCCCGCTCGTCACAGGTGCCCACTGTGATACATCATTACGTACCATGACTCGTTGTTGCCTCCCTGTCAGGTATTCTCTGATCCATTGCAGTGCCCTTCCTGTTATATGCGCCTGATGCTCTAGCTTCTGCACTAATCTCTTGTGAGGAACTGTGTCAAAGGCCTTCTTGCAGTCCAAGAAGATGCAATCAACCCACCCCTCTCTCTCGTGTCTTACTTCTGTTATTTTATCATAAAACTCCAGAAGGTTTGTGACACAGGATTTGCCTTCCATGAATCCGTGCTGGTTGGCATTTATACTCTTGTTCCGTTCCAGGTGCTCCACCACTCTCCTCCTGATAATCTTCTCCATAACTTTGCATACTATACACGTCAATGACACAGGTCTATAGTTTAGTGCCTCTTTTCTGTCTCCTTTTTTAAAAATGGGAACTACATTTGCCGTCTTCCATACCTCAGGTAGTTGCCCAGTTTCCAGGGACGTGTTGAAGATTGTGGTAAGTGGCACGCACAACATATCTGCTCCCTCTCTAAGGACCCACGGGGAGATGTTGTCCGGTCCCATTGCCTTTGAGGTATCGATGTCCCTTAGCAGTTTCTTCACCTCCTCCTCATCTGTATGTATGTCGTCCAACACTTGTTGGTGTATTCCTTGCTGGTGTCCCCATCTGGTCTGTCCCCCCAGAGTCCTTCCTGTCTCTACTGTAAATACTTCCTTAAATCTCGTGTTGAGCTCCTCACATACCTCTTGATCGTTTCTTGTGAGTTCTCCACCTTCTTTCCTCAGCCTTATCACCTGGTCCTTGACTGTTGTCTTCCTCCTAATGTGGCTATACAGCAGTTTCGGGTCAGATTTGACTTTCGATGCTATGTCGTTTTCATACTGTCGCTGGGCCTCCCTCCTTATCTGTGCATACTCGTTTCTGGCTCTTCTACTAATCTCCTTGTTTTCCTGGGTCCTATGCCTCCTGTACCTTTTCCATTCTCTGTTGCACTTAGTTTTTGCCTCCCTACACCTTCGGGTAAACCAAGGACTCGTTTTGGTCTTCCTATTATTTCTGTTTCCCTTGGGAACAAACCTTTCCTCTGCCTCCTTGCACTTTGTTGCCACATATTCCATCATCTCGTTTACTGATTTTCCTACCATTTCTCTGTCCCACTGAACCTCCTGCAGGAAGTTTCTCATACCTGTGTAGTCCCCCCTTTTATAGTTTGGCCTGTCCCCTTCAGTTCCTGTTACCTTCTCCACTTGTAACTCTACTATATAATCAAAACTCAGAACCACGTGATCGCTAGCTCCAAGGGGCCTCTCGTAAGTGATGTCCTCAATGTCTGAACTGCTCAGGGTGAACACAAGATCCAGTCTTGCTGGCTCATCCTCCCCTCTCTCTCTGGTTGTGTCCCTGACATGTTGATGCATGAGGTTTTCAAGTACCACATCCATCATCTTGGCTCTCCATGTTTCGGGACCCCCATGTGGCTCCAGGTTTTCCCAGTCGATCTCCCTGTGGTTGAAATCGCCCATTACCAGTAACTTTGCTCTGCTCGAGTGAGCTCTTCTTGCCACCTCAGCCAGTGTGTCCACCATCACCCTGTTGTTTTCTTCGTACTCCTCTCTTGGCCTCCTGCAGTTCTGTGGTGGGTTATACATCACTCCAATGACTACTTTATGTTCTCCGGACTGAATTGTACCTACAATGTAGTCTCTTTCTCCAATCATGTCCATGCCTTCCATTTCCTCAAATCCCCATCGGTGTTTTATGAGCAGTGCAACCCCTCCTCCCCCTCTACTCCTTCTATCTTTCCTCAGGATCTGATATCCCGTTGGGAAGATTGTGTCTGTTATTGTCTCAGCGAGTTTTGTTTCTGTGACTGCTATGATGTCTGGGGATTTTTCACTGATTCTTTCGTTCCACTCCTCATGTTTATTCGTTATTCCATCCGCGTTTGTGTACCAAACTTTCAGTTTCTTTTCTATCATTGTGGTCATGCAAGAATATTGGGGTTGGGGGAGCGAGAGCCTTGGTGGGGGCCTATATGGGGCTGTGGTGTAGGTGGGGTTTGTGATGATGGGGGTGGGGTCAGAATGCCCATAAGGGACAGCTGTTGGGGTGAGGTTTGTGATATGGGGGTTGGTGGCAGAGGGAACAGTGAGTGGGTTGTAGTATAGGTTGCTCAGTTGCGTTGGGAATGTCGCGGTTGGAGTCTTTTGGTGGGAGATTCTGTGGGGTGTGTTTGCCCTTCCTCCTGTGTCTGGGTCCTGCTCATCTTCGTCATTGCCTCTCGTTCCTCCTTGCGTCTCTGTACCCTCTCTTTCAGTGTAGTCCTTTCTTCTTGTGTTCTGTCGCGGTCGAGGTATACTCTCTGGTACCCCTGTTTGTCCCTCAGTCTTGCTTTCTCTTGCAGAATCCTGGTTCGAACTGATTCTTCCTTGAAAATTACTTTGACAGGCCGTATCCTTCCACTCGCAAACCACCCAATTCTCTGAAAATTTGTCACCTGGGTCATATCGCCCTCACCTATTGTTTTCATGATGCCTTCAATCATTTTTTTCTCCTCCTGTTTTATTTCTTCAAAGTTGTCCCCCTTGGCTTCTTGGAGCCCGTACACAAAAACTGACCTCGCCCTTTCCTCCTCCCACTGAGTCTCCATCTGCTTCCTCTGAGGCATTTTATTTCCTTCCATTGACATGTTCTTGCCTTCAGTCCCTGTCATATCTGGAACTTCTATTCTCAGTGAACTGTCTTTCATGACCAGCTGTCCCTTGCTACTGCAGTTGGCTGTTAGAATCTCTGCATATAGCATACCTTCATTGTCTTCGGACCTGTCATTTGATCTTAGTGTACTCCTCGTCTTTTCCCTGGCCCCACGTGGGTCTGATATTCGCATACGGCATGTCTCCGTTGTTGCTTACCGTCCCCTTGTCTGCGCCTGATGTCACATCTGAATTGTCATTTGTCTCTCTAATCTGTTTCAGGCTTTGCAGTTTCTCTTCTAAGCACTGTATCCTAGCTTCTGCTGCTAAGACCTGTACTTCCCACTTCCTGCACTCCTCAGCTATCCGCTCCTCCATTTTCTTACCAAGCTCTACTATCTTCCTTCCCCACTCTTCCTCCCTTTTTTGGAGCTCTAACTCCCAGTCTTTCCTCCCTGGTTCGTCTACCAGATCTCTGGTTTTCCGTCCTCTAGAGCCACCCATGAGGGATAAGACCAAGGGAACCAATCTTAGAGCAAAATTTAACAAATCTTAGAGCAAAATTTAACCAATCTTAGAGCAAAATTTAACAAATCTTAGAGCAAAATTTAACCAATCTTAGAGCAAAATTTAACCAATCTTAGAGCAAAATTTAACAAATCTTAGAGCAAAATTTAACAAATCTTAGAGCAAAATTTAACAAATCTTAGAGCAAAATTTAACAAATCTTAGAGCAAAATTTAACAAATCTTAGAGCAAAATTTAACAAATCTTAGAGCAAAATTTAACAAATCTTAGAGCAAAATTTAACAAATCTTAGAGCAAAATTTAACAAATCTTAGAGCAAAATTTAACAAATCTTAGAGCAAAATATCAACACTTGAAAATAATGCAGACTGTACTGGTCTTCAAAAAAACGTACCTCAATACCCTTTAGGGTAAGGAATTCAATTCCCTGTTAATTTTCTCCTGCAACAGACCAACAAAATACGTTTGTAAAGTCTTTCGAAAACACACGAAAACAGGTTAAATAGAAACGGGGCAGCTGTGCCTCAACAGTGGGAGACAGATGCCGTCCAGCTGTGCCTCAACAGTGGGAGACAGATGCCGTCCAGCTGTGCCTCAACAGTGGGAGACAGATGCCGTCCAGCTGTGCCTCAACAGTGGGAGACAGATGCCGTCCAGCTGTGCCTCAACAATGGGAGACAGATGCCGTCCAGCTGTGCCTCAACAGTGGGAGACAGATGTCGTCCAGCTGTGTCTCAACAGTGGGAGACAGATGCCGTCCAGCTGTGCCTCAACAGTGGGAGACAGATGCCGTCCAGCTGTGCCTCAACAGTGGGAGACAGATGCCGTCCAGCTGTGCCTTAACAGTGGGAGACAGATGCCGTCCAGCTGTGCCTCAACAGTGGGAGACAGATGCCGTCAAGCTGTGCCTCAACAGTGGGAGACAGATGCCGTCCAGCTGTGCCTCAACAGTGGGAGACAGATGCCGTCCAGCTGTGCCTCAACAGTGGGAGACAGATGCCGTCCAGCTGTGCCTCAACAATGGGAGACAGATGCCGTCCAGCTGTGCCTCAACAGTGGGAGACAGATGTCGTCCAGCTGTGTCTCAACAGTGGGAGACAGATGCCGTCCAGCTGTGCCTCAACAGTGGGAGACAGATGCCGTCCAGCTGTGCCTCAACAGTGGGAGACAGATGCCGTCCAGCTGTGCCTTAACAGTGGGAGACAGATGCCGTCCAGCTGTGCCTCAACAGTGGGAGACAGATGCCGTCAAGCTGTGCCTCAACAGTGGGAGACAGATGCCGTCCAGCTGTGCCTCAACAGTGGGAGACAGATGCCGTCCAGCTGTGTCTCAACAGTGGGAGACAGATGCCGTCCAGCTGTGTCTCAACAGTGGGAGACAGATGCCGTCCAGCTGTGCCTCAACAATGGGAGACAGATGCCGTCCAGCTGTGCCTCAACAGTGGGAGACAGATGTCGTCCAGCTGTGTCTCAACAGTGGGAGACAGATGCCGTCCAGCTGTGCCTCAACAGTGGGAGACAGATGCCGTCCAGCTGTGCCTCAACAGTGGGAGACAGATGCCGTCCAGCTGTGCCTTAACAGTGGGAGACAGATGCCGTCCAGCTGTGCCTCAACAGTGGGAGACAGATGCCGTCCAGCTGTGCCTCAACAGTGGGAGACAGATGCCGTCCAGCTGTGTCTCAACAGTGGGAGACAGATGCCGTCCAGCTGTACCGCAACAGTGGGAGACAGATGCCGTCCAGCTGTGCCTCAACAGTGGGAGACAGATGCCGTCCAGCTGTGCCTCAACAGTGGGAGACAGATGCCGTCCAGCTGTGCCTCAACAGTGGGAGACAGATGCCGTCCAGCTGTGCCTCAACAGTGGGAGACAGATGCCGTCCAGCTGTGCCTCAACAGTGGGAGACAGATGCCGTCCAGCTGTGCCTCAACAGTGGGAGACAGATGCCGTCCAGCTGTGTCTCAACAGTGGGAGACAGATGCCGTCCAGCTGTGTCTCAACAGTGGGAGACAGATGCCGTCCAGCTGTACCGCAACAGTGGGAGACAGATGCCGTCCAGCTGTGCCTCAACAGTGGGAGACAGATGCCGTCCAGCTGTGCCTCAACAGTGGGAGACAGATGCCGTCCAGCTGTGCCTCAACAGTGGGAGACAAATGCCGTCCAGCTGTGCCTCAACAGTGGGAGAAAGATGCCGTCCAGCTGTGCCTCAACAGTGGGAGACAGATGCCGTCCAGCTGTGTCTCAACAGTGGGAGACAGATGCCGTCCAGCTGAACCGCAACAGTGGGAGACAGATGCCGTCCAGCTGTACCGCAACAGTGGGAGACAGATGCCGTCCAGCTGTGCCTCAACAGTGGGAGACAGATGCCGTCCAGCTGTGCCTCAACAGTGGGAGACAGATGCCGTCCAGCTGTGTCTCAACAGTGGGAGACAGATGCCGTGCAGCTGTGTCTCAACAGTGGGAGACAGATGCCGTCCAGCTGTACCGCAACAGTGGGAGACAGATGCCGTCCAGCTGTGCCTCAACAGTAGGAGACAAATGCCGTCCAGCTGTGCCTCAACAGTGGGAGACAGATGCCGTCCAGCTGTGCCTCAACAGTGGGAGACAGATGCCGTCCAGCTGTGTCTCAACAGTGGGAGACAGATGCCGTCCAGCTGTACCGCAACAGTGGGAGACAGATGCCGTCCAGCTGTACCGCAACAGTGGGAGACAGATGCCGTCCAGCTGTGCCTCAACAGTGGGAGACAGATGCCGTCCAGCTGTGACTCAACAGTGTGAGACAGATGCCGTCCAGCTGTGCCTCAACAGTGGGAGACAGATGCCGTCCAGCTGTGCCTCAACAGTGGGAGACAGATGCCGTCCAGCTGTGCCTCAACAGTGGGAGACAGATGCCGTCCAGCTGTGCCTCAACAGTGGGAGACAGATGCCGTCCAGCTGTGTCTCAACAGTGGGAGACAGATGCCGTCCAGCTGTGTCTCAACAGTGGGAGACAGATGCCGTCCAGTTGTACCGCAATAGTGGGAGACAGATGCCGTCCAGCTGTGCCTCAACAGTGGGAGACAGATGCCGTCCAGCTGTGCCTCAACAGTGGGAGACAGATGCCGTCCAGCTGTGCCTCAACAGTGGGAGACAGATGCCGTCCAGCTGTGCCTCAACAGTGGGAGACAGATGCCGTCCAGCTGTACCTCAACAGTGGGAGACAGATGCCGTCCAGCTGTGCCTCAACAAGGCGAGACAGATGCCGTCCTGCTGTACCTCAACAGGGCGAGACATGCCGTCCAGCTGTACCTCAACAGGGCGAGACAGATTCTGTCCAGCTGTGCCTTAACAGCAGGGAGACATGTCGTCCAGCTGTACCTCAACAGGGCGAGACAGATGCCGTTCTGCTGCACCTCAACAAGGCGAGACAGATGAC
>NW_027201050.1:0-14436 GCF_038502225.1 Cherax quadricarinatus
GCTGCATGTGTTAGATTGCGCAGCTGTGGATCATTATAGTATTTACATTGGTTTTTATTGTTATTTACAGTGGAGGGTTTTTGTTTCCTATTCCTGCCCACTTGATCTGTGAGAACACTCTCAATAGTGGTAATTAAATCATCATTAAATTTTTGTGTGCCAATGGGCTCGTAATTCTTATACCATTGATCCAAGTGGTTAATAAAGTTGTCTCTGTGTTCTGGTTTGAGAATAAGTTTCCTCCTTCTGTATTTAGCTCCTTGATTGCTGGAGATGTGATCAAGATTGACAGTTGTTAGTCTTGGGAAGTGATCAGATAGAAGATCATCAACTATGACAGAGTCATGCATCGTATATGATGTATTAAATCCAAGACACAGATCTAGTATGCCACCATATGTGAGTAGACTCAGTAGTGCCCACAATTCGAACATTATCATGCTCATTTAGCAATCTCACTAGTTTAGTTCCATTGGTGTTTGTTATAGACCCACCAATATTCTTATGTCTGGCATTAAAATCTCCAAGAATGATGGTAGGTTCACTATTGATGCGATCTGGTAAAGCATCAGGTCGAAGCTGGTTCGCTGGGGCATAGAGATTAAAAATGTTTATGGAAAAATCGCCTGCATATACTTTGACACCATGATACTGCATTACACAAACAACCCGCACATAAAAGAGAGAAGCTTACGACTTTGTCAATGTCCAAGTCGGACCGAAACGTCGTCGTAAGCTTCTCTCTTTTATGTGCGGGTTGTTTGTGTATCGTTCCAGTCACGGTATTGTGCCTTTTTGTTATTTATGATACTGCATGTTAACTCGACTCTGCAAGGAAAGGAGTGAATGTGGCAAGTTCTTTCTGACATACATCACACAACAGTTGGTTGACCTTAGGTTATAAGCTGCATATCCAGGCAAGTGTGGTGGAGGTGCTCCATCTTTCAATCTACATTCCTGCAAACAGATGACATCAATATTCTTGGTTGCACTAATATGATGTAAGTCAGGCAACCGCTTCCTGATGGAAGCAATGTTCCATGAAAAGATTTGTAATGTATCCATTGTAGTGAGTTATTACAATCTCTTGCTCATAAGATGGTAAAACTATTATGCTTTGACTACAGTGTGCAGACACTTAAGAGCAAATAGCATAGTTTGTACGTCTTTATCTTCAGGACCTTTATTTTTAAGCATTTTTCGGCATTTTGGCAGCCAGTTAAAAGGCAAGTCTTGAAGGCAAGAGTTATGGGCTTCTTTCTCACAAATTGCTGGAAGCTGCACTTTTGACATCATCACCATGCTCAAGAGCATCATCCTGATTACATATATTTATTAAACTTGTCAGGATCTGTTCAAGATGCTCAATTTTTTTCTGGAAATTTGTTATAATATGAGGAAGGTCAGGCGAATCCAATGCCTCTCCGGATGGTACTTCTGGGTTAGTGCTTTCTTTAACACCTATCACCTTAACAGGTACCATGGTTACATTAGTGTTCTCTGTTTCATCATTCATTGGAGGTAGGTCCTGTGCATCTGACTCATCTCCAATTTCCAGGGAGGTTACCTGTGTGGTGTCCGTCTGACTGTTGTAGTTGTGTACATTGGGAGAAATGACAAACTCATCCCCATATTCAGGTGTAGCCATAGGTATCTGTAGTAGCAGACCAGTAGTTCCATATGTGCTAGCAGGGATTGCTAGCTCCTCCACAGCTGGTGTGTGTGATGGCGTTCTGGTAGTACCAGAATCCTTTGCAGTGAGGTGGGGTTCTTGCACACTTTGCAGAGGTTCAGTCTCAGATCTGGCTGTGCCAACTAGAGAGAATGCTGTTTGTTTGGGAGGGTTTAAGGGCCACCCAGTTCAGCCGTTCCAATACGGCCATGTCGGATCGGTCCTGTGGAACTTTAGGGACCAAATAAATTTCCACAGCACTGCAGGGAGTGTCGGGCTCACAGGAACTTCCACTACAGGGACAGCATCGTGGAGTTGGACCGCGAGGCAGCTGCCAGGTGTGCCACAGGCAGTGTGTACTCAGTCCCTCAAGCTTCAACATCCGTGCACACGAGGGCCTGGAATCTTCAGTCAACTTGGCGTCCACCAGGACGCTGACAAGTCCCTAGGACAGCTCTCCATCGGGCTGCTAACGGAGTCACTGGCTTCTTGGACCTCTTGGGGAGGGTCGATGGTGCTCGTGCAAGCAGCAGATCCCTGGGCAACTTGCTGCTGTTTGCAATGGCTGTCTGCCGAGGAGAGACAGGCACCTAGCAACATCTGTTGTTGGGGCAAAGGATAAATTCCCTACTATGTTTGTTAACTGCTCATTACTCTGTAATTTGTCTGTGATTGTAATCATGTCATAACGTGTTTATCATTCATTACCTTTGAAACTTGTCATGATTGTGACCAGCTCTACCTGGAGCTCATTACCTTTGTAAATTCTCATGATTAATGTGTTTATGATTCATTACCTTTGCAATTATTCATGAGTGTGACCAGCTCAACCTGGAGCTCATTACCTTCGTAACTTGGTCATGATTATGACCAGATCTAGTTCATTACCTTTGTAACTTGCTCAGCTATCAAAACTTTGAAGTCTAGTCCCTGGACCAATTATGTACCTCTGTAATCTTTTGACTACCGCCCACAGGATGGGTATGGGGTGCATAATAAACATATTAAACTAACTGAAGAAAACTTACTTACTTAAGTGTTGTGTCTGTGTTATCAAGTGGTGGATATTGTATGTCATTATTACACGACGGTGCAGGTGTCAGCTGCCCTATAAACCCACAACAACAACAACAAGAAGAAAGTGTTTTAGTCCACAGTCTAGGAAATAATCCTTTATTTATGTAGTCCTGGGGTACCTACCACTGGAAGACTGATTTGTGACGTAAGTAGGAATTCATTAATATTTATTGTTAGAATATGAAAAAGTCTGCGGAAAGGAGGAAAGCTAAATTGTCTCAGTACTTGACTCTACAGCAGTGTACATTGATGCCGGTGAGGGGCTCCCGATTCGAGGAATAGGAGTTTTTTTTTTCCTTATTTGGATCGAACCTAATTAAATTTTATTCCCCAGACGCTGTATGACCCATACTAGTACAGCGCTTCCTCCCATATTTGGAAAAATGTAATCAAGAAGACTAACACTCGACTTTTGCTTTTCATTTCTATCCTCCAGACTTTTATAAGTTAACATTTGTATAAGTGTATTAAATTAATATGTCTCTTATATCACGTACAATATTGTTATGTAATAATTGTAACTCATGGAAAGCAACAAATGAATGAATGATGATTGCCTGGTTGGTCATAGGTAAATAACATTATTAATTATGAATGTCAGTGATAAACATTACTGATTGGTCAGGAAATGTCTCTGATATTTTCCTTCCAGCTAAAATTTCTTCAGTGTAGTTCATAAATTTAATAACACTTGTCTAGCACTATCCTAATTTGTTTGCCTACATAGTAACTTTCTGGGTTATCATAGGTAATTTACATTATGTAAGTTAACTGTAATCATAATATGTTAAGTTGTACCTAAATAAACTTACCAATTTAACCTATCTAAACTAACCTAAATATAAATTATGCTATTGGTTGTTTAGCAAGTCATTAAGTCTGCTAATTGGATAATTCGCCAACCTCAGTGATTTGAAGAATAAATAACATCTCTGGATATGTTAATTAAACAACTAGAAGACTTTGAAGTGTTGGTAGGTTAGCTTCTCAATATCAATCAAATGCCATGATTATTTCAGTTGTTATTGCTGGTATATTGATGGTGGTGGTAGTAGATTAGCTGGTGGTTCTTGGTTTCATGTGCAAGTTTTAGTTGACCTCTGTGATAGATGGTGGTTATTAGCCAAATTGAGTGGTTGTAGTTGTTAGTGGCTGTCTTCAAGAAGGCACTGGACAGGCACCTAAAGTCATTTCCTGACCAACCGGGCTGTGGTTCGTACGTCAGCTTGCGTGTGGCCAGCAGTAACAGCCTGGTTGATCAGACCCTGATCCACCATGAGGCATGATCTCATACTGGGCCATGGGGGTGTTGACCCCCGAAACCCTCTCCAGGTAAACTCCAGGTAAGTGGTACCTGTAGCTAATGGTGATTGTTGGTGACTCCAGTAGCTGATGATGGTTGTTGACCTTATTCATGTGTTGTTGCTGATGGTGCCGGTAGATGATGGTGAACGTTACCTTTAGTCACAGCTTGTGGTTGCTGGTGGTGTAAGCAGCTGATGATTGTTATTAACCTTTGCCAAAGGATGTAGTTGCTGATGGTGCCATCAGTAGATGGTCTTGGTTAGCCTTATTCACAGGTTGAGGTTGTTGGCAGTGTCATTAGCTGATGGTGGTTGTTGGCAGTGTCTTTAGCTGATGCTGGTTGTTGGCAGTGTCATTAGCTGATGCTGGTTGTTGGCAGTGTCATTAGCTGATGCTGGTTGTTGGCAGTGTCATTAGCTGATGCTGGTTGTTGGCAGTGTCATTAGCTGATGTTGGTTGGCAGTGTCATTAGCTGATCCTGGTTGTTAGTAGTGTCATTAGCTGATGGTGACTGTTGGCAGTGTCATTAGCTGATACTGGTTGTTGGTAGCATCATTAGCTGATGCTGGTTGTTTGTAGTGTCATTAGCTGATGGTGCTTATTGGCAGTGTCATTAGCTGATGCTGGTTGTTGGTAGTGTCATTAGCTTGATGATGGTTGTTAACCTAATTCATAGGTTTACCTGTGTTTCCCCAAATTGGTCATCAGTCTGTACTTACATGTATGTACAGTGGGCCCCTGCATTTCATCAGCCACGACTTTCGTGAAATCTGACTTTGGGCAAGTTTTTTCACCAAAATTTAGCTTCGCGGATCATGATTAGACTCGTGATTCAGCAACGGTCTGGTACGCGTCTGCACACAAAGCCAGTCACCATTCACACTCAGTGTGCCATTGTTTACCAGTAAATGACCATCACCCCACGGGTTCATATGATACATTTCATAATAATCCATTGTTTTTTGTGCTTGCAACTGCTAAATAAGCCACCATGGAATGAAAGAAAGCTCCTATTGCCAGCCCATTGTTAACCCTTTGACTGTTTCTGACGTATAAATACGTCTTACGAGCTAATGTTTCTGATGTATTTATACGCACAAATTCTAGCGGCTTCAAATCAAGCGCGAAAGGCCTGGTAGGCCTACATGAGAGAGAATGGGTCTCAGTGGTCGGTGTGCACCCTGTGAAAAAAATCTGAGACCCAGCGGTGCATTGTGGGAACGCCATGTTGTTAGTCCATTTTCACCATGCCTCTCGGTAAGAAGTTCCTCACTCCTCGGCGGATTGGAGGTCTTTTGTTCCCAAGTGATAGCTCTAACAGCGATGAAAATGTCAGTGACAGTGAATTCCAGGGTTTTGAAGTGAGTGTTACCGGAAAAAGTGCCCAGGATAACGTAATTAGTGATGAAAACCCAGATGACCCACAACCTTCCACCTCTGGTGCTGGGCCGGCTTGTTCACGTTCACGTTCGCCTGTACCAGGACGAAAGAGGAAACTATTTGGCCGTGTACACCACCCAGATGTTAGCAGTGATAGTGATAGTGATTTCAAGGTCATTGAAAGCAGTTCTAGTGACAGTGAGAGTGAATATTCCCCAGTGAAGCGGCAGTATGTACGACGTAGCATGCGGTCTGGAAGTGTTTCATATGTTGTTCCAAGGGGAAGGAGAAACTCTGGGAGCACATCCCGTGGCCCTACACCACGACCTGATAGTGAGGATGACGATATTGTAACGATGAGTATGAATGATGTGAATGATGGAGCAGGCAGTGGTGGTGATAGTGAGGGTGGCATGGCCCATGTGGCACCATCAGCGGGCCACGCTACTACCCACGCTGCTGACTCTGCACAACAACCAGCCTCACCCTACCCCACACTCCCACAACCTGCACCACCACAACCTGCGCAACCACAACCACGGTACAATATCCAGACCCCACCAGCAGACCGCATCTGGGATTGGCAGGACGGTGACGAGTTTGTTCCCAGTCCCCATGACTTTGATGAAACACAAAGTGGAATAAAGCCATCTTGTCCACTTGGGAACAATGCCAGTGAACTGGACTGCTTTGAGTTATTCTTCGATGAACTCCTGATGGACATCATTGTCAGGGAAACAAACACATACTGTGATTACACCATGGCAAATACAATTCTCTCACCAAAATCACGGCTACACAAGTGGAAGGAGACAACTGTGGCAGAGATGTACCTGTTTTTTGCCACAATAATGCTTATGCCACATGTGTATAAGCACACGTGTCACCACATACTGGGCAACAGAACACCTGATTTCAACTCCAGGTTTTAGTGACATTATAGGTGTCAATCGTTTCCTGATACTGTTACGTATGTTACACTTTTCAGACAAAACCAGGCCTGACAGAAGCGACAGGTTATATAAGATCAGAAATGTGTTTATGTACCTGAAACAAAAGTGCTGCATGTATTTTTATCCCTTCAGGAAGCTTGTTATTGATGAGTCCTTGATTTCATTCAAAGGAAGACTCTCATTCAAGCAATATATACCAAGCAAGAGGAAATGCTTTGGTATAAAGCTATTTGTACTGTGTGATTGCAGAAGTGGTCTAGTTTTGGATATCATTGTGTACACTGGCAGTAATACTTTGAGAGATACCATGAAGTTATTGGGTATCTCTGGTGATGTGGTTCGAACAATGATGGAACCATATCTTGGTAAGGGGCATATGTTATTTACTGATAACTGGTACACAAGCCCCTTACTCAGTGATTTCTTGCGAGCGAACTTGACAGACGTGTGTGGCACAGTGCGTCGTAATCATAAACATATGCCAAGGTTCGACGCTGGCACTCGCAGAGGTGAGGTGCAAGCCTTTGCTGCCAATGACATCATGGCATTTCAGTGGCATGACAAACGTGATGTCACATTGTTGACATCAGTTCACAGAAACGAAATGGTACCCAGTGGCAGGGACAACAGAGAGACCAATGAACCCATTCTAAAGCCTGCAGCTGTCATGGACTACAACCTCAATATGCGCTTAGTGGACAAATGTGACATGCAGATTGGGTTTGCAGACTGTGTACGCAAGAGTTATAAGTGGTATATAAAACTTTTTTTCCATCTTGTTGATATCTCTATGCTAAATGCTTATAACATATACAAGTTGAAGACCAACAAAACACCAAAATATGGTGAATTTTGCCTGTCAGTAATCAGACAAATAATTGCAAAGTACCAAGGAGCAACTCCTGCAATAGACCAGCGCCCACACACGTCATCTCGTTTCAGGCCTGGTGATCACTACCCCATACAACTGCCTCCTACTACTGCCAAGAAAAATGCTCAGAAGAGGTGTTATGTATGTATGCATACCACAAAATGCCCACAAACACGCAGAGACACTCGTTTTATGTGTGAGGAGTGTGAAGTGCCCCTCTGCATATACCCATGTTTCAAAGAGTTCCACAAGCTGCAGCAGTCCTAGGAACGTGTTTAGTGACTGTACATATGTATATATATTATGGAACAATAGTAATAAACATTGTTTTGTATTGTTTGTTTGTGTAAACAAAGTGTATACACAAACTAATAGTGATAAAGTTTGTTCTGTTATTGTGTTGTAAACAATGAGTGTATACTTGAAGAATGCACCTTACATTGGTCTCACAGGCCACATAAGTTACCTGGAACAGAAAAATATTGAAAAATGCAAGAAACCTTTGAATTAGAGTAAATAAAAGAATACCGGGTGGGTGGCAGTCGCCGCTGTTGCCATACGCACGTCACTTTCTGCAAATTTTGCGGCTCTATATCTCGGTAAGTACTGATGGCAAAAGTTTTTTATTAGGCTTAAAACACTCACAAAAATATTCCTAACATTTTCATAAGAAAATTTTTTTTTTTTTTTTCGAATATTTGGCGACATAGAATGACAGTTTCAGAGAGGGGCCTGAAACAGTCAAAGGGTTAAAGAAGGAAGGAAACAATAGAATTCAAGAAAAAACTCATAGCAAAGTACCAAAGTGGAGGAGAAAGAGAGAGGGGAGAATGTGCCTTCTTCAGTGACTCTACGATGTGTACAATACTAAAGCAGCAGGTATTGATAAAGGCTATAATCCCAGCTAGCAATGAAGTGTACAATTAACTGTGTAGCAATTAAGTTAAGCTCCACCTGACGATATCTCTACCAAATACTATTACTGCATGATGTTTGCTCACATGCAAAATGCTGCGAAACCTGGCTCTTTCAACATGACTATTAATGAACTTCTTGCACTTAACAACATGCCATCATTTAATTTCCCTGCAAGTCCACCATCAGCTGAGATTTTGAAAATAATCCTGAAGATCATCAGTTTTGAAGCACCAGATGACTTGAAGGAATTAATAATTGATAAAGATGATGCCTTCCCTTCTGACTCCTCCAATCAATATTCACCCGACAACATCCAAGGCATCACCAAGCCTGCTATTCGTCGATTGGCTCGTCGTGGCGGCGCCAATCGCATTTCTTCGCCTTCACTCACCACTACACAAACGGACCAATCAGAAGCCACGATTCCAACGAAGTCTTCTCTACAGTCCTTAGCTGAGAAACCAACATTGAATGAACCTTCCTTGCTGCAGTCACCAACGAACACAACAAAAACTTCACCAGACATCACTCGACGTATTGCTACAGAAGACTGCTACCAAGATCAATACCTACACTGGAAAGATATAACTTTTTATACGACTCCCAACCGAGAACCCACCATGAATGTCGACACTTTGTACAAGAATGTGGTCTACAGGACAGTCAAGTTTACAAATCGTAAAGGAACCCATTGCTCCTTCACATCACTCAGGATGACCTTTGACCAGCTACAAGCCGACCCAGCCCTTCAACCCAAGATCACAAGACTACTCATCGTTTCCTCCCAACAACTGTACAACATGAAGAATGCCTCCACCACTGAAGAAGTGAAGTAACTCCTGACTCACACTTCAACGACACCTAACCAAATCAAGAAGATAGCCTCCCTTGACCACGCCTTCTAGCTCCTGCTAGCCGCCAATCAACATCAAGAATGCAAGATGCAGATAGCCGGCCAGCCAGATGACTGTGTTTTCCTGCTTTTTGTGTTGCTGTTCTCGTCTGCTTCCAGTGCTTAGCGATTGGGTTTAGTCCCGACTCTTTATCTTCGGCTAAAGACATTCCTCTCACCGTCTATTCTTCGCCCTGTCCCCACTTGCCCCTCGCCCCTCGTGGGTCCTTACCTGTGAGTCTGTGTTGTTGTTGTTGTTATGTACATAACTGTATTTGTGTATACCTGAATAAACTTACTTATTGATAAATTAAAATGTAAATATTTCTTATTTATAAATTATATACATTAAGTGTGATAGTGGTGGTGGGTTCTCCTGCCACCTCCACCACCACTATGTTCGGCTTCTCTCAGTGGCCCTTATAAACCCAACAACAACTCTTCCACTACTTACTCCTCTCATACATTATGACATATTTTATTCATTCTAGAGTATATATCATGTTTCTATGTTATTAACCCTTTCAGGGTCTGTGCCGTAGATCTACAGTTTTGCGTTGAGGGTCCAAACTGTTGATCTACGCCATGAGCTCAGCTCACTCTGATAAGCTGTGAGCAGTAAATTTGGGCCTAGATATGAGAGAATACATCTATGTGGTATGTGTGCACACCTTAAAACAAATCCTGCAGCACATAGTGCATAATGAGAGAAAAAACAGAGAATAATTTTCGATTAAAACATCGACTTTGCAGTGTTTTTTGTATGTTTTTTATAGTTGTATGTATGATTTCTTGGTCTCATTTGATAGAATGGAAGATATATTACAGAAATAGAGATGATTTTAGTACTGAAAATGGCTTGAAACTGAGCTCAAAGTAGCTGAAATGTTAAATTTTTGCCGATGTTTAAGAGTAAACAAATGACCTCACACGTCTAATACATGCCAGCTGGTGGGTCTTATATACGTTCATAAATGTGGTGATATTATTTATACAATTATTACAATATTGCATAATGGTAATTCTATTTTTTGGTTTGAATAAAAATTCATTATGTGAATAAAAAATCAAAATGGAATTCATTTGCAAAGCCTGAAAACATAACTAATGAACAGAGGAAATGTTAGTTTAGTGCCAGGAATACCTGCATTGTTTATTCTGGACCCTATTTTCAAATTGGAATATTTTGAACTCTGCAGTAAATTGGCCAAATTACCAATTTCCGATCACTTTATTTTGTAGTTGATACAGTTGACTTGGCGATTTCTTGTGCTCAATCGATAGAATAGAAGTAATACTAGTGGAATAGCTAAGAATTTGGTTGACTGGAATAATGTAATTGGCCTAAAATGGGAGTCAAAGTCGGTAAAATTGCCAATGTGTAAATATCGCTGACATCAAAATTCACGAGAGTATAATTTTGTCAGTTTTCCATCAAATTTCGTACTTTTTGTTTTATTACCTTCAGAAAAAGATTCTCTACCATTTCATAAGAAAATATAACAAAATTATTTTTTGAAAATTCTGGTGCACACTTTGAAATTTGACCTCTGGAACCTGAAAGGGTTAATATTGTTTATTATGTCATACGTATTAGATGAATTGTGATAGATAAATTAGCCATAGATATGATATTAGTGTCATATTGAAGCATAATAAACTCGCCTCCCTCTCCCTCCTATCTGTCTTCCATACACCAACAAAGAGTCAGTAAAGGTAAGTGTGATGTTAAATGTTTATTTATCCTTTCATTAGTGCTTTTATATTTATTTGTCATTGTTTTCTGAATGTAAATCTATATTTAATCTTTAAAAAAATTATATTTTGTTAATACTTCTGGGTATCTGAAACGGATTAATTGGATTTACATTATTTCTTATGGGGAAAAAGGATTTGCCAATCGTGAATTTTGCTATTAGGCAGACTCTCTGGGACGGATTAATCATGAAACTCGTGGGTCCACTGTATGTTAGTTTGTTTCCAATTTAATTTTTTTTATTTCTTTACATACAAAAAAATTTATGTGTAATAAAACACTGGTAAGGCACAAGAGAGAGCCACTAGTATATAATACATTTAAGACAAACTAATCATATTGCTTGAAGACTTCTTAAGAATTAGACATTTACTGTTAACCCTTTCACTGTTGGTCCTATAATATTACGGCTTGCAAGCCAGTGTCGGTCCCGTAATATTACACCAAAATTCTAGTGGCTTCATATCTTGCAGGAGAAAGCTTGTAGGCCTACATATGAGAGAATGGGTCTGAGTGGTCAGTGTGTGCAATATAAAAAAAATCTTGCAACACAAACACAAACATTAAAAATCAGGAACGTGACGGTAAGCTGTCCAATATACAAAAAGAGTTAGAAACAGAAATACAAATAGCTAGAGCTTCATTTAAGGTTATTAATATAATATTCAAGAGGTTGCTAGTAGAATTGCAGTAAATCAACCATTCAAATCATTATGAAGCTGTGTGTAGTCTGTGGTCAGTCAAACAAACGGGCTTCCACATGGATAAATTGTCATTTTTGTGGAAATTGGTGTCACGCCCCTTGTGCAGATATCCCAGAACTAGCTACAAGCAGTATTAAAACAGAGAAGTGTTTCTGGGTATGCCCAAATGAGGAAAATCTGTGGACTAAAATCACAAGGGTATTAAAAGAGGACAACATCAAAGCTGCTTTCATAGAAAACCTGGAAGCTTTCTACAACAGATGGGAACATAAAAAGTCTGGGCTGAATGGTACTGCCCTTGATACTGGCCATGTAGTCACAAACTGTAAGGCTGGAGGTGATGTCCTGGGAGACAGTAATAGTAAAGCTGGAGGTGCTGTCCTGGGAGACAGTAATGGTGAAGCTGGAGGTGCTGTCCTGGGAGACAGAAATGGTGAAGCTGGAGATACTGTCCTGGGAGACAGTAATG
Organism: Cherax quadricarinatus; assembly: GCF_038502225.1. Taxonomy (NCBI): domain Eukaryota; kingdom Metazoa; phylum Arthropoda; class Malacostraca; order Decapoda; family Parastacidae; genus Cherax; species Cherax quadricarinatus. The sequence continues at coordinate 11,998 of NW_027201050.1, forward strand.
GTGAAGCTGGAGATTTTGTCCAGGTAGTCGGGAATTATACGCAGGAAGGAATACATATAAATGACCTCATAGGGGACAGGAGCCATAGTAGGGAAACAAGTGTAGTCAAAGATAAGATAAAACCAATATTGCAAACTAGAAATACCGCAGGAAATAGCAAACAAGAGGACTCCACTAGCAATAGTGAGGATATATTACCAAAAACAACTGGTGGGAGCTCCATTGTTGGTGCTAGGGAGGATAGAAGTAAGACAGGGAAACATGCACCAACAGGGAATACAGTCACAGAAACCCAAGGCAAGCGGAAACCAAGCCTGTGCACATACTATGCACTTGGTATCTGCTGGCATGGGAAATCTGGAAAAACAGATGGGACGTGCAACTATGACCACCCTAGAAAATGCCATGCCCATATGACAACAGGAAAATGCAAACTCCCTTCCTGTAAGCTTTTTCACCCTGAAATGTGTACCTCTTCAGTACAGGAAAGACTGTGCTATAACTTAAATTGCCAGGCATACCATCTAAAGGGGACAAAAAGATACAAAACATCCAGGCCATGGGAAAACCTGGGTAGCCACAGCCACTCAAGAGGGAGAGGTTTTTTAGTGCCAGGAAGGAAAAAAAACTGGCAGGAAATGGCAGAAATCGTACACCAAATCCAGTCATTCCTGGAGTGGAACCACAGTCGATGGCCTCCACTCCAAACCAACAGATACAGATACTAAGGCCGGAAAAAAAATCCCCCCCCAGTACCAACAATACCACCAGTCCGATAACATTCTTCTTTGCAAATATACAGGGTCTAAAGCCAGCAACAAACAACAAAATACCTTTCATCCATGGACTGCTTGCAGAGGCAAAGGCAATGTTCGCGGCTTTCACTGAGACCCACATAAAGGATCACTTGGACAATGAAATATGGATCCCAGGTTACAACCTATACAGATGTGACAGAGTGAACAGGCAAAAGGGGGGGGGTTGGCCTGTACATTGCAGAGTCACTTGTTTGCACAGAACTGCTTAATGCCTCAAATGACGTAGTGGAAGTTTTAGCAGCAAAGGTCGAGAACCAAAACCTAGTCATTGTGGTAGTCTACAAGCCTCCGGATGCAACATCCCAGCAATTCCAGGAACAGCTGTTAAAAATTGACCACTGTCTGGAAAATCTTCCAGCTCCTGCACCCAACATCTTGCTCCTGGGGGATTTCAACTTAAGGCACCTAAAATGGAGGAATATAGCAAATAATATTGTTGCAGTAATAACACCAGGAGGCAGCTCTGATGAAAACTCACACTCACACGAGCTTTTAAATCTCTGCACAAAATTCAATTTAAACCAGCAAATAATAGAGCCTACCAGACTGGAGAATACACTAGACCTCATATTCACTAACAATGATGATCTGATAAGAAATGTCACCATATCAAAAACAATATACTCAGATCACAACATAATTGAGGTTCAGACATGTATGCGAGGAGCCCCAGACCGACAAAATGAGACTAGTCACGAGGGAGCATTCACCAAATTCAACTTCAATAACAAAAACATAAAGTGGGACCAAGTAAACCAAGTCCTAACCGATATAAGCTGGGAAGATATACTAAGCAACACAGACCCAAACTTATGCCTAGAACAGATTAACTCGGTGGCACTCGATGTATGCACAAGGCTTATTCCTCTAAGAAAAAGGAGGAGTAGATGTAAAATAGAAAGAGACAGGCGCTCCCTTTACAGGCGACGGAAAAGAATAACAGAGCGGCTAAAAGAGGTCAATATATCTGAAATGCGCAGGGAGACACTGGTCAGAGAAATAGCAAGCATCGAACTTAAGCTAAAAGAATCCTTTAGGAGTCAGGAATCGCGGGAAGAACTAAAAGCTATAAATGAAATCGAAAGAAACCCAAAGTATTTCTTTTACTATGCCAAATCAAAATCGAGAACAACGCCCAGTATTGGGCCCCTACTTAAACAAGATGGGTCCTACACAGATGACAGCAAGGAAATGAGTGAGCTACTCAAGTCCCAATATGACTCAGTTTTTAGCAAGCCGCTAACCAGACTGAGAGTCGAAGATCAAAATGAATTTTTTATGAGAGAGCCACAAAATTTGATTAACACAAGCCTATCCGATGTTATCCGGACGCCAAATGACTTCGAACAGGCGATAAATGACATGCCCATGCACTCTGCCCCAGGGCCAGACTCATGGAACTCTGTGTTCATCAAGAACTGCAAGAAGCCCCTATCACGAGCCTTTTCCATCCTATGGAGAGGGAGCATGGACACGGGGGTCGTCCCTCAGTTACTAAAAACAACAGACATAGCCCCACTCCACAAAGGGGGCAGTAAAGGAACAGCAAAGAACTACAGACCAATAGCACTAACATCCCATATCATAAAAATCTTTGAAAGGGTCCTAAGAAGCAAGATCA
>NW_027201051.1:0-14432 GCF_038502225.1 Cherax quadricarinatus
TCTCAAAACTCCAGACCGTCGCGTTAGCCACTGGACCAGCTAGCCACAGTAAGATTCATCCACCTAGGTATATTTCTACACCAAAGGAAGGTTAGCATAGGCATACCTGCGACCACAAATGCAAGTTTATACTGACAAATCTGCTGCTAGCGTGGCCGTTAGGAACTCAAGCTCTAGTCCCCTCAAAGCCGTCAACATGACTCACGATATCCCAATGACGTGATTGCAAACAAACGTACTGTGGCTAGCTGGTCCAGTGGCTAACGCGACAGTCTGGAGTTTTGAGATCGCGGGTTCTAACCTCACCCTTGGTATGGTTTCCTTCAGAGTGCAGGTACTGTACTTACAAACGCTACCACCCATCCTTCAGAGTGCAGGTACTGTACTTAGCACCATCACCAACCCTCCTTCAGAGTGCAGGTACTGTACTTACCACCACAATAAACACCACTCCTTCAGAGTGCAGTTACTGTACTTACCACAACCACTCATTCAGAGTGAAGACACTGTACTTATAACCACCACCCCTCCTTCAGAGTGCAGGTACTGTACTTACCACCACAATAAACACCACTCCTTCAAAGTGCAGGTACTGTACTTACCACCACCACTCATTCAGAGTGAAGATACTATACTGACCATCACAACTCAATCAGAGTCCAGGTACTGCACTTAGCACCACCACCTCCACCACCACTTCTTCAGAGTGCAGGTACTCTACTTACAACCACCTCTCATTAAGAGTGCAATTACTGTGCTTTCCTCCGCTACTCCTTCAGAGTGCAGGTACTCTACTTACCCCCACCAATCATTCCGAGTGAAGATACTGTACTTACTACCACTACTCCTTCAGAGTGCAGGCACTGTACTTACCACTACCACTCCTTCAGAGTGCAGGTACTCTACATACCACCACCACTACCACCACCACTCTTTCAGAGTGCAGGTACTGTACTTAAAACCACAACTCATTCAGAGGGAAGATACTGTAATTGCCAACACCACTCCTTCAGAGTGCATGTACTGTATTTACAACCATCACTACTTCATATTGCATGTACTGCACTTGTCACCACCACTCCTTCAGAGTGCAGGTACTGTACTTACCACTACACCTCCTTAAGAGTGAATTTAGTGTACTTACAACCACCCCTCTGTTAGAGAGTAGGTACTGTACTTCCCAAAACGGCTCTTTCAGAGTGCAGGTAGTATAATTACCAACACCACTCCATCAGAGTGAAGATAATTTATTTACCATCACCACCACCCCTCTTCAGAGTGCAAATACTGTACTTATCACTACCACCACCACCCCTCTTTCAGAGTGCAGGTACTGAACGTACCACCTCCACCACCACCTGTACTTCGGAGTGTAGGTACTATACTTACCACCAAAACTACCACTCTTTCTGAGTGTACGTACTGTACTTACCACCACCACTCCTTCAGAGTGCAGCTACAGTACTTACCACCACCATCACCTCTCCTTCAGAGTGCAGGTACAGTACTTACCACCACCACTCATTCGGAGTGCAGGTACTGTACTTACAGTCGCCAATCCTTCAGAGTGCAGGTACGGTACTTACCACTACCACCCCTTCAGAGTGCAGGTACTGTTCTAACGACCACGATCACCTCCCCTTCAGAATGCAGGTACTGAACTTACCACAACCACTCCATCAGAGTGAAGATAATGTAATTCCCACCCCCACCAACCCTCCTTCATAGTGCAAGTACTGTCCTTACCACCACAACCACCAGCACTCCTTCATAGTGCAAGTACTGTACTTACCACCACAACCACCAGCACTCCTTCATAGTGCAAGTACTGTACTTACCACCACAACCACCAACCCTCCTTCACATTGCAAGTACTGTACTTACCACCACAACCACCAGCACTCCTTCATAGTGCAAGTACTGTACTTACCACCACAACCACCAGCACTCCTTCATAGTGCAAGTACTGTACTTACCACCACAACCACCAGCACTCCTTCATAGTGCAAGTACTGTACTTACCACCACAACCACCACTCCATCAGAGTGAAGATAATGTACTTACCACCACAACCACCAACCCTCCTTCACATTGCAAGTACTGTACTTACCACCACAACCACCAGCACTCCTTCATAGTGCAAGTACTGTACTTACCACCACAACCACCAGCACTCCTTCATAGTGCAAGTACTGTACTTACCACCACAACCACCAGCACTCCTTCATAGTGCAAGTACTGTACTTACCACCACAACCACCAGCACTCCTTCAAAGTGCAGTTATTGTACTTACCACTTCCACAACTCTTCCTTCAGAGTGCAAGTACTGTACTCACCACCACCACCACCACCCATACTTCAAATTGCAGGTCCTGTACTTACCACAGCCACTCCTTCACAGTGCAGGTACTATACTTACCACCAACACCACCACCACTCCTTCAGAGTGCAGGTACTGTACTTAGCACCACCACTCATTCAGAGTGAAGACTCTCTATTTACTACCACCAACCCTTTTTCAGAGTGCAGGTACTTTACTTACCAACACTGCCACCACCCCTCCTTGAGAGCGCCTGTATTGTACTTACCAAGTCCACTCCTTAACAGTGCAGGTACTGTACTTACCACCACCACCACCAAAACTGCCTCTCCTTCAGAGTGCAGGTTTTTTACATAACCCCACCACTCATTCAGAGTGAAGACACTGTACATACTACCACCAACCCTCATTCAGAGTGCAGGTATTGTACTTACCACCAGCACTCATTCAGAGTGAAGATGCTTTACTTACCACCACCACTACCACCACTACCACCACTGCTTCAGAGTGCAGGTACTATACTTACCACCACCCCTCCTTCAGAGTGCATGTACTGTACTTACCACCAACGCTCATTCAGAGTGCAGGTACTGTGCTTACCACCACCACTCTTTCGGAGTGCATGTACTGTACTTACCACCACCATCACCGCTCATTCGGAGTGCAGGTACTGTACTTACCATCACCACTACTGAGTGCAGGTTAACTACTTACCATCACCAGTCCTCATAGTGCAGGTACTGAACTTACCTCAACCACTCCTACAGTGTAGCTCACGAAATCGTAATGACACGATTGCAAACAAGCCATACCAGGGGCGAGGATTGAAACATCGATCAGAGAGTCTCCAAACTCCAGACCGTCGCATAAACCACTTGACTAGCTAGCTGCAATAAGATTCATCCACCTAGGTATATTTCTACACCATAGGAACGTTAGCATAGGCACAACTGTGACCAAAAATGCAAGTTTTTACAGACAAATCTCCAGCTAGCATGGCCCTGAAGAACTCTAGCTCTAGTCCCCTCAAAGCCGTCAACATCACTCACGAGATGATAATGACACGATTGCAAACAAACTCGTTGTGACTAGCTGGTCCAGCGGTTATCGCGACGGTCTGGAGTTTTGAGACACTCTGATCGCTGTTTCCATGCTAGCCCGTGGTATGGTTTTCTTCAGAGTGCAGGTACTGTACTTACCACCACTACTACCACTCCTTCAGAGTGCAGGTTCTGTACTTCCCTCCACCACACCTTCAGAGTGCATGTAATGTACTTCCCACCTCCATTAATTCAGAGTGCCAGTACCGCACTTTCTGCCACCACTCCTTCAGAGTTCAGGTACTGTACTTCCATCCCCCACTCCTTCAGAGTGCAAGTTCTGTACTTAACAAAACCACTCCTTCAGAGTGCAGAAACTGAATTTACCACCACCACTACTTCACAGTGCATGTACTGTACTTCCCTCAACCACTCCTCCAGAGTGCAGGTACTGTACTTTCTGCTACTACTCCTTCAGAGTGCAGGTACTGTACTTCCCACCGTCACTCCTTCAGAGTGCAGATACTGTACTTACCACCCCCACTTTTTCTTAGTGCAGGTACTGTACTTATCACCACCACCACCACCACTCCTTCAGAGTTACTCACGAAATCGTAGCTGGTCCAGTGGGTAACGCGACTGTATGGACTTTTGAGACTCTCTGATCGCGGGTTCTATCCCCGCCCGTGGTATGGTTTACTTTAGAATTCCGGGAATGTACTTACCACAACTACCACCCCTCCTTCAGAGCGGAGGTACTGTACTTCGCACCACCATTCCTTCAGAGTGCAGGTACTGTACTTACCACTACCACTCCCTCAGAGTGCAGGTACTGTACTTACCACTACCACTCCCTCAGAGTGCAGGTACTGTACTTACCACTACCACTCCCTCAGAGTGCAGGTACTGTACTTACCACCACAACTCCATCAGAGTGCAGGTACTGTACTTAGCACTACCACTCATTCAGAGTGCAGGTTCTGTACTTACCACCACCCCTCCTTCAGAGTGCAGGTACTTAACTTACAACCACCACTCCTTAAGGGTGCAGGTCCCATACTTACCAACATAACTCCATCAGAGTTAAGATACTGTTCTTACCACCACCACCCTTCCTTCAGAGTGCAAGTACTGTACTTTCAACACCACCACCACCACCCCTCCTTCAGAGTTCAGGTATTGTACTTACCACCACAACTTCTTCAGAATGCAATTACTGTACCTACCACCTCAACTCCTTCAGAGTGCAGGTACTGTACTTACCACCACCACCACCACCACCACCACCAATATTTCAGAGTACAGGTACTGTACTTACCTCCACCACCCCTTCACAGTGCAGGTACTGTACTTACTACTACCACCACTTCCTCAGAGTGCAGGTATTGTACTTACTACCTCAACTCCTTCAGAGTGCAGGTACTGAACTTACTACAACCACCACCACTTCTTACGACTGCAGGTACTGTACTTACCGCCACCACCACCACTCTTTCCGAGTAAAGGTGCTGCACTTACCAACACCACCACCACTCCTTCAGAGTGAAGGTTCTGTTTTTACCATCACCATGTCCTCGCCTTCGGAGTGCAGGTACTGTACTTACCTCAACTTCTTCAGATTGACTCACGAAATCGTAATGACACGATTGCAAACAAACAAACCATTTGTGGGGATAGAACCCACTATCAGATAGTGTCGCGTTAGCCACTGGACCAGCTAACCACAGTAATATTCGTCCACCTAGGAATATTTCTACACCAAAGAAAGGTTAGCATACTCACACCTGCGACCACAAATGCAAGTTTATACTGACGAATCTGCTGCTAGCGTGGCCGTGACGAACTCTAGCTCTAGTCCCCTCAAAGCCGTCAACATGACTCACGAAATCGCATTGACACGATTGCAAACAAACGTATTGTGGAGGTACTGTGCTTGCCACCACCACTCATTCAGAGTGAAGACACTGTACTTACCACCACCCCCGCTCGTTCAGAGTGCAGGTGCTGTACTTACCATCACCTCTTCTTCAGAGTGCAAGTACTCTGCTTACATCCACCACTCCTTCAGAGTGTAAGTAATGTAATTACCACCACCACCACACGTCCTTGAGAGTGCAGGTAATGTACTTACCACCTTCCCTTATTCAGAGTGCAAGTACTGTACTTACCACCTTCCCTTATTCAGAGTGCAAGTACTGTACTTACCACAACAACCACTCTTTCAGAGTGCAGGTACTCTACTTACCACCACCCCCACTCCTTCGGAGTGAAGGTACTGTACTTAAAATTACCACTACTTGAGAGTGCAGGTAGTCTACTTACCACCACCACTCGTTCAGAGTGCAGGTACTGTTCTTACCACCACCACGCTTTCAGAGTGCAGGTACTGTACTTACCACCACCACTGCTTCAGAGTGCAGGTGCTGTACTTCCCACCATCACTCCTTCATAGTGCAGGTACTGTACTTACCCAAACCACTACTTCAGAGTGCAGGTACTGTACTTACCACTATCACTCCTTCAGAGTGCAGGTACTATACTTACCACCACCACCACTCCTTCAGAGTGCAGGTACTGTACGTATCAACACCACAACCCCTCCCTCAGAGTGCAGATACTTACCACCATGTCTCCTTCAGAGTGCAGGTACTGTACTTAAGAACATAAGAACATAAGAAAGGAGGAACACTGCAGGAGGCCTGCTGGCCCATACTAGGCAGGTCCTTTACAATTCATCCCACTAACAAAACATTTGCCCAACCCAATTTTCAATGCCACCCAAGAAATAAGCTCTGATGTGAAAGTCCCACTCAAATCCAGCCCCTCCCACTCATGTACTTATCCAACCTAGATTTGAAACTACCCAAAGTCCCAGCCTCAATAACTCAACTAGGTAGACTGTTCCACTCATCAACTACCCTATTTCCAAACTAATACTTTCCTATGTCCTTTCTAAATCTAAACTTATCTAATTTAAATCCATTACTGCGGGTTCTCTCTTGGAGAGACATCCTCAAGACCTTATTAATATCCCCTTTATTAATACCTATCTTCCACTTATACACTTCGATCAGGTCTCCCCTCATTCTTCGTCTAACAAGTGAATGTAACTTAAGAGTCTTCAATCTTTCTTCATAAGGAAGATTTCTAATGCTATGTATTAATTTAGTCATCCTACGCTGAATGTTTTCTAACGAATTTATGTCCATTTTGTAATACGGAGACCAGAACTGAGCTGCATATTCTAGGTGAGGCCTTACTAATGATGTATAAAGCTGCAGTATGACCTCTGGACTTCTGTTGCTTACACTTCTTGATATAAATCCCAGTAATCTATTTGCCTTATTACGTACGCTTAGGCATTGCTGTCTTGGTTTAAGGTTGCTGCTCACCATAACCCACAAATCCTTTTCGCAATCTGTATGGCTAAGTTCTACATCATTTAACTTATAAGTACTAGGGATATGGGCACTCCCAAGCTTCAGAATCTTGCATTTATCTACATTGAACTGCATCTGCCACTTTTCTGACCAAGAATAGAGTTTGTTTAAATCCTCCTGAAGTTCCATAACATCTACGTTTGAATCAATGATCCTACCTATCTTTGTGTCATCGGCGAATTTGCTCATATCACTAGTAATTCCCTCATCAAGATCATTGATATATATTATAAACAACAACGGGCCCAAGACTGATCCCTGTGGAACGCCACTTGTTACAGATCCCCACTGGGATTTAACCCCATTTATGGACACTCTCTGCTTCCTGTCAGTGAGCCATGACTCGATCCACGAGAGCACTTTTCCCCCAATGCCATGAGCTGCCACTTTCTTTAACAGTCTATTGTGCGGAACTCTATCAAAAGCCTTACTAAAATCTAAGTAAATAATATCAAATTCTTTATTGTGGTCAACAGCCTCAAAAGCTTTACTGAAGAAAGTTAATAAATTAGTTAGACAAGACCGGCCTCTTGTGAATCCATGCTGAGTATCATTAATCAAGCTATGCATATCGAGATGGCTTCTTATAATCTCAGCTATAATTGACTCTAGTAATTTGCCTACAATTGAGGTCAGGCTTATTGGGCGGTAATTTGACGGTAACGACTTGTCCCCTGTTTTAAAAATAGGAATTACATTAGCCATCTTCCACATATCAGACACTACACCTGTTTGAAGAGATAAATTAAAAATATTAATTAATGGTTCACAGAGTTCCATTTTGCATTCCTTAAGAACCCTTGAAAAAACCTCATCAGGACCCGGCGACTTATTTTGCTTCAGTCTGTCTATCTGCTTCACAACCATCTCACTAGTGACTGTGATGTTATATAATTTATCTTCTTCTAGCCCACTGTAAAAATTAATTACTGGAATATTGTTAGTGTCTTCCTGTGTAAAAACTGAGAGAAAATAATTATTTAAAATCAAGCACATTTCATTCTCTTTGTCAGTAAGGTGCCCATAGTTATTTTTAAGGGGACCTATCTTATCTCTAACTTTTGTTCTATAGACCTGGAAAAAACTTTTTGGGTTAGTTTTAGAATCCCTAGCATCTTTAATTTCATAGTCCCTTTTAGCTTTTCTTATCCCCTTTTTAATGTCCCTCTTAATGTCAATATACTGATTCATAAGATGACCCTCACCTCTTTTGATACGCCTATAAATTCCTTTCTTATGCCCTAGTAGATATTTGAGCCTATTATTCATCCATTTTGGGTCATTTCTATTTGATCTAATTTCTTTATATGGGATAAACACTCTTTGAGCAGCATGTATAGTGTTCAGAAAACTGTCATATTGATAGCTCTCTTCGTTACCCCAGTCAACAGATGATAAGTGTTCTCTAAGCCCATCGTAATCTGCTAAGCGAAAATCTGGGACTGTTACTGAGTTATCGCTACTATCGTACTTCCATTCAATGCTAAATGTAATTGATTTGTGGTCGCTAGCACCCAGTTCCTCTGAAATTTCTAAATTATTAACAAGGGATTCATTGTTTGCTATAACTAAGTCAAGCAGGTTCTGTCACAAACTGCTTCAAAAAACAATCCTGAAATACTTCTAAGAAGTCGTATGATTCTAAATTCCCAGTCAAGAAATTCCAATCAACATGACTAAAGTTAAAGTCTCCTAGAATTACTACATTATCGTGCCTTGTGGCCTTAACAATTTCCTCCCATAGTAGTTTCTCTTGGTCCCTATCTAAGTTTGGGGGACGGTATATCACTCCTAAAATCAGTTTTTCATGCCCCTCTGAAAATTCTATCCAAACAGACTCTGTATGTGTTGCTTCAGACTTAATACCCGTTTTTATGCAACAGTTCAAGCGATCTCGGAGATACAATGCCACCCCACCCCCCTTCCCAATACTTCTATCTTCTTGGAACAATTTAAAACCCTGAATATGACATTCCGCTGGCATGTCCCGACTTTTTTAATTAAACCACGTCTCAGTTAAGGCAAATCAATGTTACCTGCACTAGCAACTAATCTCAACTCGTCCATCTTATTCCTAGCACTACGGCTATTAGCATAATAAACATTGAAAGACTCTCCTTTCTCTTTACCCTTCCTGCTCATTTCTATTTTTCTACTAAACCTATTACTGTCCTTATCACCCAAGGTCCCTGGCTTTTCAATATCTACCTCGTTCTTATTATTACTAGTTCCCCTAGAACTCGTAATATTACTACACTGGGACTTCACTGTTTTCCTGCCAAAACCAATACCACTAACTATTCCTAGTTTAAAGTCCTAACTGCTCCCTCCACTGCAGTTGCCAGTGCTCCCACCCCACACCTAGATAAGTGAACCCCATCCCTGGCATACATGTCATTTCTGCCATAGAAGAGGTCCCAGTTGTCAATGAATGTTACCGCATTTTCCTTACAGTATTTGTCCAGCCAGCAATTGACACCAATTGCCCAGGGCAACCATTCATTTCCAACTCCCCTCCTTGGCAAAATACCACATATGAGAGGGTTCCCACCCTTACACCTAATTATTTCTATTGCTGACCTATACCTGCTAATCAGGTCTTCACTCCTACGTCTGCCAACATCGTTGCCTCCAGCACTGAGACAGATAATAGGATTGCTCCCATTACCTCTCATGATGTCATCCAGACGGCTAACAATATCCTCCATCCCAGCCCCAGGAAAGCAAACTCTCTGTCTCCTACTCCTGTCCTTCAAGCAGAACGCCCTATCGATATACCTAACTTGGCTATCCCCAACAACAACAATATTCGTACCTTCCTTGGTGTCGTTCGTCGTGACGTTCCCAGTAGTCGACTCACATTCGTCGGGTAGCACTGAGAATGTATTAGATGTTTCCACAACAGTTTCCACGGCAGTCTCTTTCTTCTTCATCGTTTCTACCTTTCCATTCGTCTTCTTGATCGTCAACTTCTTTCCCTGCTGTCCAGCCACTGACCAGTTTCCCTTCTTGACCTGAGGACTCAAAACAGGAGGATTACTACGAATCATTTTGTTTTCCTCGGTCTGTCGCCCAATTTCCATATTCGCTATCCTCAATTCTTCCTTAAGCTGTTGGTAAAGTTGCTCGATGGAGGGCATCTTGCTTCAATTCTAGAGAGCGCGCAAACAGGTCTTCACAGAGCTAAGTACACGTCAACACTGCGCAAAAGCCAACTCAATCAGGAGCTACTGCGCAGCACGTCCGCACGGCCCAATAGCGATGCGAACACCATGTCTCCTTCAGAGTGCAGGTACTGTAGTTACCACCACCACCACTCCATCTGATTGCAGGCATGTACTTCCCACCTTCACTCCTTCAGTGCAGGTTCTGTACTTCCAACCACTACTCCCTCAGAGAGCAAGTACTGTGCATACCACCACCACTACTTCACCGTGCAGGTATTGAACTTTCCACCACCACTCCTTCAAAGTGCATGTACTGTACTTACCACCACCACTCCTTAAGAGTGCAGGTATGTACTTACCACCACCACTCTTTCAGAGCGCAGGTTCTGTACTTACCACCACCACACCTTCAGAGTGCATGTACTGCACTTACCACCACCCCTCTTTCAAAGTGCAGGTTCTGTATTTACGACCACCACCAACACCACAACTCCTTCAGAGTGCAGGTATTGTACTTACCACCACAACCTCCACTCCTTCAGAGCGCAGGTACTGTACTTACCACAACCACCTCCACTCCTTCAGAGTGTTAGGTAAGACACATATGCAACAGTTAGGTATCTTTATTATGAAACGTTTCGCTTACACAGTAGGCTTCTTCAGTCAAGTACAGAAAAGTTGATAGAAGCAGAAGATACTTGAAAACGATGTAATCAGTCCATCACCCTTAAAGTTTTGAGGTGGTCAGTCCCTCAGTCTGGAGAAGAGCATTGTTCATACTATGGAACAATGCTCTTCTCCAGACTGAGGGACTGACCACCTCAAAACTTTAAGGGTGATGGACTGATTACATCGTCTTCAAGTATCTTCTGCTTCTATCAACTTTTCTGTACTTGACTGAAGAAGCCTACTGTGTAGGCGAAACGTTTCATAATAAAGATACCTAACTGTTGCATATGTGTCTTACCTAACAACCTGTCGGTATTTTATACCATTTTAATGTTCCTTCAGAGTGCAGGTACTGTACTTACCACCACTACCAACCAGTCGTCAGAGTGCAGGTATTGTACTTCCCACCTCCATTCCCTCAGAGTGCTTGTACTGTACTTAACACCACAACTCTTACAAAGTGAAAGTACTGTACTTACCACCACCCCTTTTCCTGAGTGCAGGTTCTGTACTTACCACCACCACTCATTCAGAGTGCAGGTACTGTACTTACCACCACCCCTCTTTCAAAGTGCAGGTTCTGTATTTACAACCACCACCAACACCACAACTCCTTCAGAGTGCAGGTACTGTACTTACCACAACCACCTCCACTCCTTCAGAGTGCAGGTACTGTACTTACCACCACCAATCCTTCAGATTGCAGGTACTGTACTTACCACCACTACCAACCAGCCGTCAGAGTGCAGGTATTGTACTTCCCACCTCCATTCCCTCAGAGTGCTGGTACTGTACTTAACACCACAACTCTTACAAAGTGCAAGTACTGTACTTACCACCACCACTCCTTCCGAGTGCAGGTACTGTACTTACCACGACCACTCCTTCAGAGTGCAGGTACCATACTTACCACCACCACAACCACCACTCCTTCAGAGTGCAGGTACCCTAATTAACACCCTCACCACCACCCCTCCTTCATAGTGCAGGTACTGCACTTACCACCACCACTCCTTCAGAGTGCAGGTACTTTTCTAAACACCACCACTCTTTCAAAGTGCAAGTACTGTACTTACCACCACCACTCCTTCAGAGTGCAGGTACTGTACTTACCACTACCACTTCTTCAGAGTGCATGTACTATACTTACCACCACCTCAACCACCACTCCTTCAGAGTGCAGGTACTCTAATTAACACCCCCACCACCACCACTCTTTCAAAGTGCAGGTACTGTACTTACCACCACCCCTCTTTCAGTGTGCAGGTTCTGTACTTACCACCACAACTCCTTCAGAGTGCAGGTACTGTACTTACCACAACCACCTCCACTCCTTCAGAGTGCAGTTACTGTACTTACCACCACCATTCCTTCAAAGTGCAGGTACTGTACTTACCACCACCACTCCTTCAGCGTGCATGTACTGTACTTACCACGACCTCTCCTTCATAGTGCAGGTACAGCACTTACGACAACCACCACCACCACCACCAGCACCACCACCACCACAACCACCTCCACCACCAGGACCACCACCACTTCTTCAGAGTGATTCACGAAATCGTAATGACACGATTGCAAACAAACCGTACCACGGGCGGGGATAGAACCGGCGATCAGAGAGTCTCAAAACTCCTGACCGTCACGTTAGCCACTGGACCAGCTAGCCACAATAATATTCATCCAACTAGGTTCATTTCTTCATCATGGGAAGGTAACCATGGGTACCACTGCTACCACAAATGCAAGATTTTACAGACGAATTTCCAGCTAGCTTGGCAGTGACAAACTCTAGTTGTAGTCCCCTAAAAGCCGTCAACATGACTCACGAGATGGTAAAGACACGTTTGAAAACAAACTTATTGTGGCTAGCTGGTCCAGTGGCTAACGCGACGGTCTGGAGTTTTGAGACTCTCTGATTGCGGGTTCTATCCCCGCCCCTGGTATGCTTTCCTTCAGAGTGCAGGTTCTGTACTTAACACCACCACTCTTTCAAAGTGCAAGTACTGTACTTACCACCACCACTCCTTCAGAGTGCAGGTACTGTACTTACAACCACCACTCCTTCAGAGTGCAGGTACTATACTTACCACCACAACAACCACCACTCCTTCAGAGTGCAGGTACTCTAATTAACACCCCCACCACAAACCCTCCTTCAGAGAGCAGGTACTGCACTTACAACCACCCCTCCTTCAGAGTGCAGGTACTGTACTCAACACTACTACTCTTTCAAAGTGCAAGTATTGTACTTACCACCACCACTCCTTCAGAGTGCAGGTTCTGTACTTACCACCACCACTCTTTCAGAGTGCAGGTTCTATACTTACCACCACCACAACCACCACTCCTTCAGAGTACAGGTACTCTAATTAACACCCCCACCTCCACCACTCTTTCAAAGTTCAGGTACTGTACTTACCACGACCCCTCTTTCAGAGTGCAGGTTCTGTACTTACCACCACAACTCCTTCAGAGTGCAGGTACTGTACTTACCACCACCCCTCTTTCAGAGTGCAGGTTCTGTATTTGCCACCACCATCACTCCTTCAGAGTGCAGGTACTGT
Source organism: Cherax quadricarinatus (assembly GCF_038502225.1). Taxonomy (NCBI): domain Eukaryota; kingdom Metazoa; phylum Arthropoda; class Malacostraca; order Decapoda; family Parastacidae; genus Cherax; species Cherax quadricarinatus. The sequence continues at coordinate 13,206 of NW_027201051.1, forward strand.
ACTTACCACCACTACCTCAACTCCTTCAGAGTGCAGGTACTGAACTTACCACCACCACTCCATCAGATTGCAGGTACTGTACTTACGACCACCACTCCTTCAAAGTGCAGGTACTGTACTTACCACCACTACCTCAACTCCTTCAGAGTGCAGGTACTGAACTTACCACCACCACTCCATCAGAGTGCAGGTACTGTACTTACGACCACCACTCCTTCAAAGTGCAGGTACTTTTTTTTTTTTATTTTATTTAAAAACCACAATACACATCATACATTTGTGCTATATTTAGGTTACATAAACAAAGAAACGTGATCCATTAAATAATAAAAACAAACAACTTCACATTCCTTATCCCAGCACTAAACTTATACATAAGAAAAACACGCTCAACTATAAATGCTTGATTCCCCCTCCAAAGTGCCCAACCAGCACACACAACATACATGTAACTAAACACAGCCCACACCTGTACATACAGGTGGGTTTATTATATCCATTAACTACAGCCAGTCTCTTACAACACAAAAGGCAATATAATCCTAAGAATGTCACACTTATTTACGTTATATATGAAACTTTATAAACAAAGACATTCTCATATAATCCAATTCGTTGCACACTCATTAATATTGTATATTAAACTTTATACACAAAGACATAATACTAAACACCTCAAAAATTACAATATAATAAAGGTGACAAAATAGCCATTTCCACACCTTACCACAGAGAAACTAAACACACTATTAAAATAACAAAGATACACACTCATGTTACATAGCACATTATTATTAGTGTGTTAACAATGCTTTGAGTGTTCCCTCTTGTAGTTGTCTCACTGACAAAGATCATTTTTTTTTATATTTTATTAAAACATAGAACAAATACAGTAAAGTATAAGAGTAAAATAAAAACCATACTAGATATTACAAAACCTCTAATACACAATCCCAGTACATTTAGAACACCATAGATCATGTCCATATTACAACCATATACATAACCCACGACCATATACATAACCCACGACCATATACATAACCCACAACCATATACATAACCCACAACCATATACATAACCCACAACCATATACATAACCCACGACCATATACATAACCCACAACCATATACATAACCCACAACCATATACATAACCCACAACCATATACATAACCTTCAAACCCTCCTTTACAATAATCATTATTGCCAGTGCAGACACAGTT
>NW_027201052.1:0-14431 GCF_038502225.1 Cherax quadricarinatus
CTATTATGACACCCTTCTCTACTGTACATACATTACAATGTCATGCAGAACCCTGCATAACATCCCCACCCCCAGACCATAGGTCTCACTCTGCTAGCGGGGTCCCTACGGACACCGCTAGGCAAAAGGAAAAAGAAAGAAAATAAATCCCACATTAAGGTCTGAGGCAACGGGCAAAAATGATAACTGGGGAATGACCACCATGCAATCATGGTCTTTTGGTACTACAAATATGCAATATTATCAAGCTGAGGTAGATTGCAGACATGTGAAACTCGCCGAACATAAAAGTGATCAAGTTCTATGCCAAACGAGCCCACAGTCACACTCTTAGACAACTGTGTTAGGAAAAGGCACCATCACAACACAGCGCTGGCCAGGCACTGGCGTTGATGCATTTTACCTAAATTATATCAACCAAACATATAAACGAGCAAGTTAACTTTGTACAAAAGTGCCCCTGAGGAATGCCGTTTTATGAAGTAACACCAAAGTTCAGTATGTTGCAAGGCAGACCAAACTGTATGTGCCACCAAAAAAAACTTTTAAACAGTAAGTACATTTTCCAGGAGTTCAAAGAAAAGAAAAACAGATTTTGCATGTTAAATTCTACTTAGAAAGCAACAACACATTATCACTCCCATCTCACAGCAATCTTTAGTAAACAAAACTGGTTCCCCATGACACCTCTGCGAGAATCAGGAGAGCATAGGAGGGGGAAAAATATCAGGCCCCAAAAACAATGGGTGGATAGTCACATAAATCTTGTTGGTAGGACTGTGACCGTAAAACCCTGGAGTCATCACTGAAGACCCCCAAAAGGTGGACCTCCCAGGCCGACACCTACATGTCATTCCAAGGACCCTGGAGTCACCCCAGTGGTGATCCAAAAAAGAAAATTTGAAAAGAGTCCTGGAGAACCAAAACACCTCGGATCAAGAGACATGACCCAAACAGTGGAGGGCATCACCGCCAGCCCCACATTCACTAAAATGTTAGGTCCAACAGTCCCTATACCAACATAAAACAGAGGCGAGGCATTCCAGCCAACACCTAAAAAAAAAGTAGCATACCTTACCTAGGCATGGCCTTTGATGTGACTACCCCCCAAAACACACACACACACTAGGGAATCCTGATACCTCCAGCTCCAGCTCAACCTGCCCTTCTCCTTTGGGTGGTTCAGGGTTCCATCAACTAGTCTACTGTAAATCACTGCAAAATAAGAATCGTGCACTTTAAACATGAGATAAGGCATCAGCAACCACATTCTCCGCTCCCTTCACATAATGAATCACAAGATTAAGAGGTTGGAGAAACAAGGCCCACCTCATAAGTCTCTGATTGTGGTTCCTCATTAAGTGAAGGAAACGTAAAGGATTATGGTCACTATACACAGTTATAGGGTGAACTGATGATGATATATACACCTCAAAATGTTGCACTGCTAACACTAAAGCAAAAGCCTCCTATTCTATGGTAGTATAACTTCTTTGGTGCCTGTTACTTTTTGCCGAGAAGCGAAGCAGGCGAGTGGCATTACTTGCCCTGCTCTACCCTGCAACAAGACTTCCCCAATCCCTGTATCATTTTGCAAAATCTGGGGTGGGTAACTCAGGATTATACATAAAAGATCTTGAGGGTTAATGGCATACAAAAGGTTCATATACAGAGATATTAAAGTTACAAAGACGGGTGTGTCCTTGGCACACATGGTCATGGGAATCAGATGATCCCCCCATGGTTCATTCACACACTTTGCATGTAGTTCATAAAGAGGAGACAAAACCTTATTTCAGAAAGGGTATAGACTCTGGTAACCTGTTAGAAAAGGAATTTATTAATAAACACTGATTATTTAGCTCTCCCGTCTTAACACTGAAATGCCGTTCCTTCAGAATCTGTAAAAAATACTGACAAAGACACTTTAATAGTTCTGCTGCGGCCACGTAAGCACAGGTCCTCTTAAAAAGAGTCTTGCTCATTTGATCAACTCTGCAAAATAAACACTTGGTAAATTTGGGAACCACATGCTCCACAACAGCTGATAAATGAATAGCGTTCTGGAGGTCACAACCTTCCTGGGCCTCACTCAGCTGCTGCAGAGTCAGGGGATTTTTTCCCACATCAGCACCAAGACCACTTCTCCAACCGAGTTCTGGTTGAGCCGGTTCATTACTGCTCAGAGTCTCCTGCAGGTCAGACTCAATGAACAGGCTCCCCAGGCCCAAACCATCACCACAGTGTGCAGAAGGGTCACAGGGAGGCACAGCTCCTGCCCTGTTCCCGTTTAGTCCTAGAACCCACTGAAAAATTTTCAGGCAACGTCGCTCCAATTAGGTCATTACCACCTTGTAAAGCAGGGTCCTGCAAAACCAAACATTCCTCACTTTTGAGGAATCCCACAACGTTGTTGCCTAGTAGAAGGTCAACTCCTGCAAAAGGTACATCTTCTGCAATACCTACAGGTAGGTGCCCAGACTGGTACGCACTCTACCCATAACCTGTGCACTGGAGTCCTGACAGGGACTCCAGTTATCCCTTTAAGAAAAATGTCCAATCCGGTGTAGGTGTCATCCAACACTGGCAATACACCCCTGCGAAGCAAGGTGTATGTGCTACAAGTGTCCCTCAAAGACATAACACCCATGACCCTACCTTCATTTTGGTGTAAGGCCACAGTAGACTCACTTGAATACACCTTCATCCGAGGGTCTAAGACAGCTGGTCTTTGGATACCTTGGGGCAAGACTGCAATGCAAGCAACATCATGTGTAACTGGGAGTATTTACTGGAGAAGCATCTGCTGCAGCCTGTTCCCTAAGCATCTTTCGACAATATGGCTGCAGGTGGCCCTGTTTATTGCAGTATGTACAGTGATAAGGTTTAAAAGCCCCCTGCACACTTGACATAGGCTGGGGCCCATGATCTTGGGGAACTGGACTCTTTCTACCTGTCTCCGGTAGTCCTGGACCTGTGACAACTGACTTAAAACCTTCTCGGGTAGATACTGGAAAATTAGGCTTATTAAAACTCTGGTGGTTATTAGGCTGGTAAATGGGTGGCTTAAACTTCTGAAATTTCTTACTCCTATTGGTGGGTGGAGAAAACTTACCATTATTACTATGTGGGGGGTGGTAACTACTAACAATTTTTTGGTTAGCTAAAAATCTGTCACCCAGCTCTAAAGCATTATTAAAATTATCAAGATCCTTCTCCTCAAGATATGCCTTAAGGTCAGGAGGAACATTTCTCAAAAGATCCTCTAACAAAATTAAGGTAATTACACTTTCATAATTGCCTACCACCCCCTTTGAGCGACACCACCTATTTAGAAGTGACATCTTCTCCTTACCATATTCCACCAAAGACTGCCCTGACTGAAACTTTAGTCCTCTGAATTTCTGCCGGTACCTTTCCGGCAACATTTGATAAGCCAGTAAAACTACCTCTTTTAGCTTATAATAATCAGAAAAGGCAGATCCTTCTAAAGAACTAATAGCCTGTAACCCTTTACCAACTAATTGGGTTCTTGCTAATGTCGCCCATTCCTTTTCCGGCCAAACTTGGGATTTGGCCGTACTTTCAAATAACAGAAAAAACTGGTCTGGGTCTTTCTCTAGGAATTTGGGCACAAATTTTATGGCTTTATCCAAATGAAAAACATCTACCCTCGTGTCTGTGTCTGGGTGAGAAGCAAGCTGCCTCTCTTTAGCTCTTTCTTGAGCCCTAAGCTCCTCTAAGGCTCTCTGTTCCTGGATCTTTGTGCGCTCAATCCTTAACCATTCCTTTTCTTCCGCAACTAGGGCTAATTTCATTTGTAAAATTACTACTTCCTTATCCAGGTCCCTAACATGGGAATTTGATTCAATGTCACCTTCCAAATGCATGACATCCCCAGAATTTTCACTAGTGTCAGCCATTTTGGGAAATGATAGCACCAAATCTTGCTATCAGCCACAGAACTTACTGATATAAAATAATAAAGCACACAGCAAAGTACATACTCTGCAGTAGTATATTCACAAGGAGTGATTGTCATGTGATTCCCTGAAATTAAACAGGATTGTACACAACAAGAAAATCCTGGCAGAAAAAATGGAGCTACTGCGCCTGCAAAGGAAAATTATTCCCAGAAAATTAGGTCAACATAACCTCCCCAAAAATCAGCAAGATTGTACCTGCAAGGAAAATTATGCACAAAATATCAGGTATTAATAACACCCTAAAAATCAACAAGATGGCACAGAAAGGTAGATTATTCACAGAGTATTAATTAATAAGAACACCCTAAAAACCAGCAATATTTCACACAAAGGTAAATTATGCAAAGGGTATTAGTTAATAATATCCTAAAAACCAGCAATATTGCAGACAAAGGTAAATTGTTCACAGGGTATTAGTTAAAAATAACACCCTAAAAACCAGCAAAGTTGCACACAAAGGTAAATTATTCACAGGGTATTAATTAATAATAACACCCTAAAAACCAGCAATATTGAAAACAAAGGTAAATTATTATTTTAGTGTGAGTGTTATAGTGAATGCTTCCTCTGACCAACCCAGTAAAGAATGATTATTGACTTCCCAGGTTGCAAACTTGAATTACCACCTAAAATTTGATAATTCTTCCATATACAGGCCCCCATGTTACGCAGAAAGGTGGGATACCTGTGGGGCTAGAGCCTTGTCTAAGGGCAAAGGTAAAAGTTACACACATCTCAAGCATAAACAGGCCACCCAGGGCTATCCTAGTCAAAACAGAAAGAGCTAAACCAGTAAGTGTTGCTTCAATGGGTTGGTAACAGAGGGTTAGGCAAAAATCCCAGTTAGGAAAATATATCTATTTATTCAACATAACACTATATACACACTCTAGAAACACCTTAATCCTAAACGCCCAAATGAGAGTACACAAGAAACAGCTGGCTGGAGGTCCAGCCACCATAACCACTAGGCCTAATCAGCGCCAGGCCGTCACTACTCCACTACCAACCCCATTTCTTATTTCCTCACTCAATCCCGCAGCACCCTGACCATGTCAGAGCCTAGGTAGGCATACAGGTACGCCATAGAAGAGCCTATGGCTTGGGTTAGCTAAACAAAAGGAGTACACAACTACAAACTTAGCTTAAATACACAGGATCTCCGACGCCAGCCTCCACACCATGCTGACTCCACGTGACTGCCCCAAGCCATGCTTACCCCGCGTACCCAAACACCCTTGGAAAATAAATCCCTAGCAGGATTTCTTTATAATTACAGTTAAAGTACTTTACAGTGCCCCCAAATGCACATTATGAATTATAAAATTATTCTTTACAATTATAGCATTCATACTATTATGACACCCTTCTCTACTGTACATACATTACAATGTCATGCAGAACCCTGCATAACACAGCCACATTGCCCCCTCCCCTATCCACCCTGTCATAAGCTTTTCCCAATTCCATAAATTCCACGAACAACTCGTTACACTTATCTAAATACTGTTCACCTATATGCTTCACTGTAAACACTTGGTCGAAATATTTCTTTTCATATGCCAGAAACAAGGCAAATGCCACATCTAGTATAGGGTCCTTGCTCAGACAAGATGGGACTTACACAGATGACAACAAAGAAATGAGTGAGATACTGAAATCCCAATTCGACTCTGTGTTTAGCGAGCCATTAATCAGTCTAAAGATCGACAATTCAAATGATTTCATGAATGTGCCTCAAAACTCCTTCAATGTATGGCATATTTCCGTCATTACCCTAACTCTGATATATTTTGAGGAAGCCACTGACAACGTGCCCATGCACTCAGCCCCAGGATCACACACTTTTTCCAGTGGGCAACGGAAAATATGATTTGCAATGAAGACAAATTCCTACTACTCCGTTATGGAAAACTGGAGGAGATAATAGCTAGAACTGAGTATACTACAAATTCTGATCATAAAATAGAACAGAAAAATAATGTGAGGGACATGGGAGTGGTAATGTCTGAGGATCTCACTTTCAAGGATCACAACAGTGCTCCGATCACAACTGCAAAGAAAATGATAACAATTGATGCCAAGCCAATGATGATCCTTCTCAAATCGCTTTTCTCTAGGCTGGAATACTGCTGTACATTAACATCTCTGTTCAAAACAGGTGAAATTGCAGATATAGAAAGTGTACAGAGAACCTTTACTGCACATAAGTTCCATCAAACACCTCAACTACTGGGAGCACTTGGAAGCACTTGATCTGTACTCGTTGAGACGCAGACGACAGATATATATCATAATCTACACTTGGAAAATCCTAGAATCTGCACACAGAAATCACCCCTACAAAAGTAAAAGACTGGGCAGCAGGTGCAAAATACCCCCAACGAAAAGTAGGGTATACTAAGAGAAAACACCGTAAGTGTCCTGGGCCCAAGACTGTTCAACAGCCTCCCACCATGCATGAGGGGAATTACCGATAGGCCCCTGGCTGCCTTCAAGAGGGAGCTGGACGGATTATTCAAGTTGGTGCCGGATCAGCCAGGCTGTAGTTCGTACGTTGGCCTTCGTGCGGCCAGCAGTAACAGCCTGGTTAATCAGGGCCTGATCCATCGGGAGACCTGGTAGTGGGGGCGTTGAACCCCGGAATACCTCTCAGGTAGCAGGTAGGTAGACCCCTATCCTTCCTATAGCCTCCTTGTTCATCTGCTTCCTACTCTCCGTCTTACTCTTAAATCTTTCAACAATAACTACCATACACTTTACCAGGTATACTCATCAGACTTATCTATGCATGCTCTCTGCCAATTCCTAGGTACCTTACCCTCTTCCAAATATTTATTAAATAAAAGCACCACCACTCCAAAACTATATCCCCACCTGCTTTTAACATTTCTAATTTTATCCCATCAATCCCGGCTGCATTATCCCTTTTCATTCTATTCACTGCCTCCAGAACTTCCCCCACACTCAAAACTGGCTCTTCCTCACTCCTATAAGATGTTATTCCTCCTTTCCCTATACACGAAATCACAGCTTCACTATATTCATCAACATTTAACAATTTCTCAAAGTATTTCCTCCATCTTCCCGATACCTCTAATTCTCCATTCATTAACTCTCCTCTCCTATTTTCAACTATCAAATCCATTCATTCCCTAGGCTTTCTCAACTTATTAATCTCACTCCAAAACTTTATTTTCTAGAAAACTTGTTAACATCTCACCCACTCTCTCATTTGCTCTCTTTTTACATTGATTCTCCACTCTCTAAACCTCTCTTTTTCTCTCCATATACTCTCCCCTCCTTGCATCACTTCTACTTTATAAAAACCTCTCATATGCCAACTTTTTCTCTCTTACTACTCTCTTTACATCATTCCACCAATCGCTCTTCTTCCCTCCCACACCCACATTCGTGTAACCACAAACTTCTGCTGAACACTTACACTACATTCTTCAACCTACCCCATACATCTTCAAACCCCATTGCCTATACTCTCACTAGATTTTTTTTTTCATTATTTTATACACAAATTTGTTAAATCTAATGTACACTTACAAATCTGAGATTCCATTTTCCCGCCACTGAGGAATTTGGGAGTTATCCAAGCCATTACAAGAATCTAGAATGAGCGATGGCCAGAGGGCACGTGAACATTCAAATTGTTTCTAGAATTTAGCTCTTGTTAAGAGTTGAAAATTTCAAGCTGATTGGATGAGGTGTTCTAGTCATGAGCAACATACTTCCAAAAAGCAGAATGCTAAAAAAGGAAAAAAAATGCTGGTAACCTCTTAACGGTCCCCTTCATGGAATAATAATAATAATAAAAATAATAATAATAATAAATATTATCAAAGACTAACGAAAAGTTCAAAAAAATATTTAAAACTGATATAGCCAAAATGACTACATTAAATGTATTATACTGTCAGCTTCCGGGTGTCGTTATATTTAAAACGTGCATAAAAGTGAGTTATGGCTGGGGTGAGCGGTCTCCAACACTCAAGTATTTTTGCCATTCTTTCTCGTCATTTTGTAAATTACCATTCACACATGAGAGAGACCTCAGTAAAACATTGCAAGGGATCCATGAATGTGATGATTTACACTTACACCCATATTTAAATCTAAACCCAAGCCCACCGACATCCACATCTACACCAACAGACAATCACATCTACACCCACCAACACCCACACAAAAAGTAACGACAAGCAGCAGATGTGAGAGGCAGGAGGAGGAAGTACCTAGCGTTTTGGAACTTCATAAGATGCACTCCAAGCCTCTTTATTAGCGAGCCGAACTAAAGGCCCGCCCACACTTCACCAACATCAGCCCCCAAACCTCTTCCCTCATCTCCACCTCTTCCTCTTTCCTGTCTACAAGCATATCCCTGATTCCTCCCTCGTTACTGATGTACGGATTAACCCCAGCTCTACCACAACCAACTGCCGTAGAGAGGAGGACCATACAGAAACACTAGACCACTTAAACCAGTGTGTGGCCTAGCTCTGTTTTGTTCACAGAAGCAGACGGGCTATCGAACAAAAGTGATTAGTTGAAGGAACGAATGCCCGAAGTAACTCCAGCCATCATAGCTAGCTCAGTGACAAAACTGAAATTATATATGATACCTTATTCTTAGCACGATATCAAGTGAAAAGGAATGACAGAGGAAAGGAGAGGTGGAGGTGTTGCACCGCTAATCAGAAGAGATGAGAGAGAGAACGAGAGATCAGTCAAAATATTACCTTGCTAAAATATAAGGCAATATTTTTGTGACCAAATTCACGCTTACATAAAAAACTCATTATACTGTAACCGAATATACACATGTAAATAGTTCATAATCACTGTAACTTGTTTAGCCATCAAAACTTCACGGTCATCCCTGAACCCATTATGTGCCTCTACTATTTCCACTACAGCCCACAAGATGGGCATAAGGTACACAAGAAAGATATTAAACTAATTTAAGATAAAGGTACCAAGAGAAGTAGCTGAAAGATTTAAAACCTGCTACTTAACAGCAAGAGACAGACAGGAATATAATGACAACAACGAAGTAAATGATGGCACCATAGCAAAAGGAGCTGGGAGTGCAGAGAAGGCTAAAACAAATAACAGTGGTTGATTTCAACCTCAAATGCACAGATTGGGAGAACTGTCACTTATTTGGAGGACCAGAAACGTGAAGGGACAAACTGATAGAGGTGGAGAAGTAAAAGATAGTGTGTCATGAGGCAATGTACAAGACGACAGAGAGAGGATACATTAAGCCAACAATAATGGAGGTAGCATTTACCACAACTCCAAATGATTTTGAAAGAGTCAGCTTCAGTGGAATGAGAGATTTCGTGAATGTCTTGCAATCTAGAGAGAGCTGAAAGTCATCAGATGAGATGAAGTTCCTTAATGGGATGGGAAGATCTGGAAGGCAGAGAACTTCATACCCATAAGAGGGCATAGCAAAGATCTCCATGATAAAAAGACAGCATTGTCCGCGTCGGTAAGGAGAACAACTGCTCTTTGCCCCATGACTGTAGTCTCTTCCAATCTTGCTTCTTCCATCAAGTTCAAAGCTGGATGGGAATATAACATTTTGCTTCTTTTCCTGATGTGCGTAACCATAACATGGCGACAGAACTTTCTTCGTAAAGTAAAATGACACAAGTGAAACTAATGTGACATTTTACTGTGGCAACGTTTCGCTCTCCAGGAGCTTTATCAAGCCGTTTGGGAAGAATTATAACTTTGTTGGGAGTGGCTGTTGGGAAGTTATAATTCTTCCCAACAGCCAGGTTGCACTGAACGTTTACGTTTCTAAAGTACTTTCACAAGCTAACACCAGAGTCGCCATCGCTTGCAGCACTTCGATAATGGATCTAACCAGAACAAAATCCAAGCACCACGAACCAGTCAACGCAGGGGTTTACACTATACCCTGTGGAGGCTGCGACAAGATTTATGTAGGTGAAACAGCAAGAAACCTCGACACCCGCCTCAATGAACACATTTATGCATGTAGGATCGATAACTTGAACAACGCCTGTGTACAACACCGAAATTCCACCAATCATCTCATGAAGTTCAGGGACGCCCAACTAGTGATCAAAGAAACTAATTTCCGCAGACGCAAGTGCCTTGAATCTTCACTAATAGCTGTTTCTAATACAATTAAACAAAACAAAGGCAGCTTCACCATCTCTGAAGTCTTAGCAAGAATCCTCCTGAAAACAGCAAATCCTGCCATCACATAGTCTCTCCTGTTAATACTACACAAGCACATTACAAAGAATGAACATTGAAACAGGCCTTCTCTATCCAGCCTCCAATAGAAATATTTGTCTAACCAATTTTTATGTTTCCCAAGTATTAGCCTTTATATCGTTTACTCATGTGCAAGTTAATTGTTCTACATATTGTATTACTTCTACTACTACTGCTACCACAACTAGTATTGCACCTCACTCTGAGCCTATATGTACCCTCTGTGTCCATGTACTGTTTGTAACGGCTTGATAAAGCTCCTGGAGAGCGAAACGTTGCAACAATAAAATGTCACATTAGTTGCACTTGTGTCTTTTTACTTTACATATTGTCGGTAATTCTACCAACTTTATTACAGAACTTTCTTTATTCGTTTATCACAAGTCAAAGTAGTCATCTATGTTCACTAATTTTCCTACCATGCTTCCACTTTTTCAGCAGCCTCCGCATCTCCGACCCTCAATTTCTTTGTCTAAAATTCCCACTCTTCGCTGTTCGTTTTCTTGCTTTGGATATCTTCCTGAAACTCTCATACTACACAGAGATTTTTTCTTTTCCAAAACTCTATTCTCCAGTGAAATCTCCAGTTCTTTGCCTTCCCTATATTTCCAGTCTTCTAAATCTTAACACCCTCCTTCCTTTAGATATCAAACTTAATTTTCGTCATTACGTTTTAATCCTGATCATACTTTTCCTCCTGCAATTGATGCTTCCGTTGTCTACTCCATTTCTGATTCCTCTCTCTTTTCGACAGATTTAAAGAGCACAACAGAAGTGTTCGCCTTGTTTACACTAACAGTGATCTGTTCTATCAAATTAAGAGACCAAGTTAAGAGGTCTCAAGTTAAGAGACCTCAGAATACTCGTAACCTGACTACACCTTTGCTACCTCCTCCCCTACCTTCTCGCCTATTATGTTATTCCTGTCCTTACCTGTCCCAACCTTCTTTTTTTGTGCAACAGGGATTTTGTCCTACCGTGGGCCAGTTGCTCTTCTACAGTGCTTCTGTGTTCTCTAGCACTCATTCTTTTACAACTTCTACAGTCTCGTCTATTACTTTTAGCCTTTGTTGTTGTTGTTGTTGCTGCTGCTGCTGCTGCTCCCTTCATCTTCCCTCCCTCCTCTCGTTCTCTCTTCGGTCTTTTCTTTCCCATTTGTTTTATGTTCAGTTGTGACCACTACTTCCAACTTCTTTCACTATTCTGTCTCTTCTACTGTCACCTGCCAGCTGCTACTGAACTGTTACTACTTTTGCCATTATTCTATGCCCTCCTCCCATACTGCTACTACTTTCTCTTCTACTGGTACTACTAACACTCCCTTCTTCCCAGCCCCCTCATATATATTTTGACCTCCACCACCTCTCGTTTCTGTGTAACTTGTTTAAGAGAGACCAAAACCTCGTCAAAGGTTTCGTCTCCTAACAGAAATTGTGTATAACAGATTCTTTGTGTTGTTTATGTAAGAATGCTTGTTTGTCTTCATTGTGTGTGTTGTGTATATTTTATTTACTAATACGAACACTGAATGACATACTTGGTCACAAAGCTCTTCCAAGATCAATGCTACTTCTGCTAAAACACTGCAAACTGAATTACACGACCAAACACGCACGATGAACACAAGTTGGGTCGTTGCTACGACCGTAACAATATGTAGAATTCAACTTCTCGAATTAATTTACAAGCTACAAACTGTGTAACTTCTCTAATGAGTTGAATTGATTGCTCGATAATGACTGTGGAGACGTAACATCAGTCACACTTGCAAGAACTCGTCACTACGGTACAACTGTAATATTCTGCTACTGTAGCGATTGAAACACTTGTCACTACACTATTAGAGTAAAGCAACTGTGATAAATGATATTAAGAGATAACTTAAATGCAGGTGGTAATATAGTTTTGGAATGGTTGGTGTATTTGTTCAATATATGTATGTAAGGAACGACACCCATAGGGATTGGCAGAGTCGCCATAGTTCCTTTGTAAAATGGAAACGGGAATAAAAGAATATTTTAGGGGTAAGAAAAAAAAAACCAGTTTGGTATAGCGAGTAAGGTGTATTGCAATTTTCAGTGAAAGAGTTATGGGTAAGATAGATAGAAGGACTGAGAAGAACAAGGTTTAAGGAAGGTAGAAGTATTTACACTGAAGCATACAAGTGAACAATAATTATTTAAATGCAAGGAACTTTAAATTGCATTACTGGATTTAGAAAAGATAAATGATAGGTGGATTGTGGAATAATGTGGCAGACGCTCTATTTGTAATGAAAAGTTGGTCGATTTAATGCGGTGAAGATTCATGTGGATAGTGAGGTTTAGGTTAGAGTATGAAGGAGAGAGAGAGAGAGAGAGAGAGAGAGAGAGAGAAGAGAGAGAGAGAGAGAGAGAGAGAGAGAGAGTAGATTATTTCCTAGTGAAAGTAGGCCTTTGTCAAAGATTTGTGATATCACAATGAATGCTTAACACTTATAGATCGGGCTGAAAAAAGGACGTGAACACTTGGGTGTTGGGAAGAGGTCTGGGATTAAAAGATAATAAATCTAATATCAAGTGGGAGATGTTATTGCTAGTACACACTAAGATTCTCCCATGCAAAACCCTAGTGTCTCCTGTGAATCCTCTCCTACTTCCTAATTATCTTCCTGTCTGGAAGGTCCAAGAATTGAACGAGGCCCCCATGAGGGCAAACTTCCCAGCAGCCAGCCTTGACCGAGCACACTCCCACCCACATTTTAAATTGTATCTGCCAATTTTGCGACCGCTGCATCAACTTATCCAAATGCTGCTCTAGTGCTGTAGCGTCTCCATTGGAAATAATCTGACGGCCTGTTTAGTGGCATCGAAAAACTTGCTCATGTCGCTATTATCTCATCCATGCCGTTTATTTATACTGTGAATAACAGAGGGGCCAGTTCAGGGCCATGTGGAACACCGCTTCTAAATTGTTCCCATTTATACAAACTCTTGCCTCTATGTCAACCACGCCTCGATCATTGAAATAATTTTCCTCCTATCCCGTGTGCATCTCCTTTCCTCAAAATTCTGTGTGGAACAATGATAAGCCTTACTAAACTTCATATACGCTATCATATTAATTACTACAGTGTAACTTCTGAAATCCTTTAGTGAATAAAGTTAGATTCGTCAGGCAGGAACATTCCTTTGTAAACCAGTAATGAGATTCATTGTTCAATTTATGTTTTTCAAGGTGGCTATATTATTGATATAATGAAAGAAGCGCTAAACCTACAAGGGTTATACAGTGGCTTCGAATAGCCTCGGCAATTATTGCTATCTTTTCCACTTATCCGGCAGTATACCAGTTTGTAGTGATACGCTGAAAAAACTAGCCAATGGTTTGCTAAGCTCCTTCTTTTATTCCTTTATAACCCTGAATTATAGTTTATCGGGGCCCAGTGATCTGTTTGGTTTTAATCCAAAAACCATGTCACTAGTGACAATATAGTAGAAACAAGAGCAGCAGTAGCAGAAGGAACAAGAGCAACAGTAGCAGAAGGAACAAGAGCAGCAGTAGCAGAAGGAACAAGAGCAACAGTAGCAGAAGGAACAAGAGCAACAGTGGTAAAAGAACTGCATTAGCAGCAACATCAAGAACAGCACTGGCAACAGAAGACCAGCATTTTAAGGAGAAGCAAACACAGCCGTAACAGCAACTGTTAAAAGAAAACCTTTAGTAACAGGAGCACCAATAGCGTCAACAAAAACAATACTGTAATAATGTTGGTAGAATTACCGACAATATGTAAAGTAAAAGGACACAAGTGCAACTAATGTGACATTTATTGTGGCAAAGTTTCGCTCTCCAAGAGCTTTATGGCTTGATAAAGCTCCTGGAGAGCGAAACATTGCCACAATAAATGTCACATTAGTTGCACTTGTGTCCTTTTACTTTACAAAAACAATACTAGTAATAACAGCAAGAATGGAAGTTGAACCAGCAGCGAGAACAGCTGAAACAAGAGCAGTAACATCAACAGCAAGGAAAACAACATTATCAACAAGAACAGAATTATAAACAGTACAAACAATTGTAGAGAAAATTCTAAAAATAGCAACAGTAAAAGTAGCAACAAGAACAACAACAGATGCAGAAACAAGAACAGCAGTAGTAACAGCAGCTATAAACATAGTAACAGTATATGCAGC
>NW_027201053.1:0-14390 GCF_038502225.1 Cherax quadricarinatus
TGTGTGTGTACTCACCTAGTTGTGGTTTCAGGGGTCGAGACTCAGCTCCTGGCCCCGAGTGTGTGTGTGTGTGTGTGTGTGTGTGTGTGTGTGTGTCACTCAACAATCAATATTTGCACCAATAACTCATTACAGTTGTGACCGGGTGTGAAAGTGTGAATTGCTCATTACTCTATAATTTTTTCATGATTGTAGCCATGTATAAACGTAAGTAACCATTCTTACAGGATTCATTACCTTTGTAACTTGTGAGTTCATTACCTTTATACCTAGTTCAGCCATCCAAACTTTGGAGGCCCAGTCCCTGGACCCAATACATACCTCTGTAATCTGTAAATACCTTTGTAACTTGTCATGATTGTGACCTGACCTACCTGGAGTTCATTACCTTTGTAAATTGTGAGTTCATTACCTTTGTAAATTGTGAGTTCATTACCTCTGTAACTTACTCAGCTATCAAAACTTTGGAGTCCAGTCCCTGGACCAATTATGTACCTCTGTAATCTTTTGACTACCACCCACAGGATGGGTATGGGGTGCATAATAAATATATTAAACTAAAATAACTAACTGCTAAAGAACAAAGGAGCATTGAAGTAAGCCTACTGGTCTGTAAATTAGATATGTACAACAACAGGATATCTTTACTTTGAGGATGTTTGCTAATGAGCGGCATTTTTCAATTCAATACAGACACAGTAAACACAGCAGAAGGTGAGGTTATCAATTTCTCAGAATAATATATAGAAGAGTCACTAGTCCATGCTATGTAAGTCCTGCTATCACCCAACTAGTTCCAGTTGGTTTTTGGCCAAGTTCATGTCAGGAAATGTGGAATTTTAAAGTCTCAGAACATATCCGAATGTTTTACATGGTAAACTGGTTTTACATTATGCACTAAGGGCCTGGAAAATGTTTATTGCATACCATGTGCAGCCAACAATCATATATCAAAAAGAAATGAATCTGTCAAAAACAGCTAAGAAAAAATTAAATAAAAAATTTAATCAATATTCCTACACAATTAACACGGCCATAATTGTGGAAAAAAATCATTTTTTCTTGACTATTTTAACTAAAAAAATTAGTAAGACACCAATCATGCACAAATGGTTACGTCAATTTCTTCTGATCCCCTCTCCCATCCCCCCAGAAAGAGGGGCACTTTATCAAAAATCAGCTAAGAAAAACAGTGTAAAGAAAAATGAATCCACAATGAATGTTTCAGTGAAGTTTCACCATTTGAATCCCACCATCCACATTATGATGGTGCTTCACCATCTGAATCCCACCACCCACATTATGATGGTGCTACACTAAAATTCTATGTTAATGTACCTGTAAAAACTACAATGAAAAAATCTGCATTTCACTACCAATTTGCACAAAAAATATGAATAGTACTATATAAGCACAAAAATTGAAAGAACATTGGCATACAGAAAATAGACAAAACATGGAGACAAAAATGTGTAATTATACTGTTAAACACATGTATCTGCACTTGCCTCAGTGAGATGTGATGCCTAGTAACCCTCAGCAGCTTTTTTTTATCAGGATTTTTTTTTAACATTATTTTAGGTTAATTTGGTTAAATGTATACAGGATAATTAACAAAAAGTATTTGCAGAATATAGAAAAAATATAAATTTCCTATTTACCCATTATGTACTTTATTATACATGCTGTAGAACAGGGATGGTAGCTCAAGTCTCCATTTTTGTTGTCTGCTTAACATAACACTACAGTATCACAAAACAACCAATCACAAGTGTTTATTCAATAGTGCTATTTTAGATGAACTCCCAAATTTGCAGGAGGGGGACTACACTCCTAGAAATGCTGCAATAATACAAAATTAGGTCCACATAATTAGGAACCCAGGGAGTACAGAATTCTACATTTCAGTTAGTCTTTTATCCCTTTGCAACCTACAACCTTCCCACCTCATCTCATCTAACATGGCAAAAATATTTTATGTATTAGACCCTCACTCCAGGGATAAATATTTGATGTATTAGACCCTCACTCCAGGGATAAATATTTGATGTATTAGACCCTCACTCCAGGGATAAATATTTGATGTATTAGACCCTGACTCCAGGGATAAATCACAAAGTATGGTACATATCCCACTGAAGTTTATGAAAATAATTCATTATTTAAGTGGAACTTATTTTCTTATACATACTCGTGTTAGCATCTGAGATGATTCCACAATCATAAATTCCGTCTAGTTTATAAATTCTTGACAATGGAATTAAAAACAATGTGCAGTACTTGAATGAGTCCCTTTCTCTTACCTCCAATTTTCTTTTTCTTTCTCCTTCCTCCCTTCCTCTTGCATTCCCTCCCTGCCACTCTCTTGTATCACATATGATAACAATGCACAGGCAGCTACAATAAGACCACCTCCCTCTCACCAACTCTGTCATTTCATGTGACACAATACTGCACAGCAACAGTAATAAAACTGTCTTCCTCCTTCCCACTCTAACTACATCATCATGACTGCCTCCCACTGTCTGATAAAACATAATACAGTTGACCCTTAACCCTTTGACTGTTTTGGTCATATATATACGTCTTATGAGCCACCGCGTTTGACGTATATATACTCAAAAATTCTAGCAGCATCAAATCAAGCAGGAGAAAGCTGGTAGGCCCACATGTGAGAGAATGGGTCTGTGTGGTCAGTGTGCACCATATAAAAAAATCCTGCAGCATGCAGTGCATAACAAGAAAAAAAAAACGACTGTTTTTGGATTAAAACGCCGACTTTCCAGTGTATTTTTGTATAGTATTTGTGGTTGTATTCTCATTTTCTTGGTCTCATTTGACAGAAATTGGCAATTTTGCCAATTTCACACAAATTTCAAAAGATGCCAATTTCCAAATAGAGTCCAAAATAAACAAGACAGACATTCCTGGCCCTAAAATAACATTTCCTCTGTTCATAAGTCACGTCCCCAGGCCTCTCTTACATTTCTTTTGCTTTCCACTTCGAATTTTTATTCTCACAAATAAATAGAAGATTTACTGTTATGCAGACTACTGCATTAGTGTAGAAATGGTATAAATAATATCAGTGCACTTGTGAAAGAATATCAGATTCACCAGTTGACGTGTATTGGACGCGTGGCATGATTTGTTTACTTTTGAACTTTGGCAAAAATCGAACATTTCTGCTACTTTGAGCTCAATTTCAAGGTACTTTTCATTGTGAAACCAATCAAAATCATCTCAATTTCTGTAATATGTCTTCCATTTTATAAAATGAGACCAGGAAAACTAGAATACAACCATAGATAGCATACGAAAATACACTGCAAAATCGCTGCTTTAAAGCAAAAATACGGCCAGAGTTTTTTTTTCTCATTATGCAGTGTTTGCTGCAGGATTTTTTTTATACTGCGCACACTGACCACATAGACCCATTCCTTCATATGTAGGTCTTCCAGCTTTCACTTGCTAGATCTGAAGGTGCTAGAATTTATGCGTACTAGTATGGCATCAACCCTGGCATGCAAGCCGTACTAGTACGGCACCAACCATGAAAGGGTTAAACAATGCAGGGACTAGAGGTGCCGACCCCCCACGCAGTCAAAAATCCAAGTACTGTTAACCGGAAGCCTTACTGATAACAAACAGTCAACTAACACATATTTTGCCATCCTATTGACTGGTCTTCTGCTAAAACTGTCTTCCCTACTTCCAACTTTAACAGTCGCTGTCTGGTTGAATCCTCTCTAATACACAACTTTCCTTGTGTGAATCTTAGTCCTGGCTTCGTCTCTGTAGATGCCTTCCTCTCCCACTACATTGTAAAATGCTCCAAACTTCAGAACACCCGTGACTTAACCTGATTCCTCCTTTTTTCTTCTTCTCCCTCTTCCCCTTTCCTCTTTCCTTTTTTCTCTTCTGGGTTGTCTTTCCCTTCATTATTTATTTAATTATTTCCACTCCCCCCACTACTGTATTCTTACTCTCCCTCTGTGGGCACCTAGCTCCCTTGCAGTGCTTTTCTTTCTTTGTATTTGACTGGATCCTCCTCACTTCCCCATTACTACTTCCTTCCATCTCCGCCACTACTACCACCACTACTACTACAACTACTACTACTCCTACTACCACTACCCCTTCCTGCCTATATATACCCGTCCTGCTCTACTTCTCGTTAGTGTGACTTTGTAAATTGTCCAAGTCGGACCGAAACGTCGTCGTAAGCTCCTCTCTTCTATGTGCGGGTTATTTGTGTATCGTTCCAGTCACGGTAATGTGCCTTTTTTTGTTATTTGTATATGTATTATATACTGTATTCCTACAATGAAGTAAGCTAATGAAAAGAAAATGTTATTAAGAAAATCATAAGGAAGAGAAAATACATTTACAGTAGTGCATTGCATTTATCAGTAATGTAAGTTTACATCATCTGTTTACAAGATGAATCATCTATCCATCAGTACCTACATCAATATTGTCTTGTATGATACAAAACACTGTAGATGTTATACATATTACTAACACTAGACATCAATTATTACAGTAGTACAGTTTGTACGACAGTTAATTTTATGCAGTTATGATTTAATATTGCATCTTTACATTTCTCTTGACTGCATATGACACTATGTACAATCTGTAAGAGTTTGTGTGCATAAGTTTTGATGAATTTTAACTTTTTATAATAGAGTTGTGTATATTTCATGGTAGTAAATGATAAAAACAGACTAGTATCTACATATATTTTATGCATTCATGACATACCTAACATTTTTTTTTCTATACTTCTAAGCTACGTGGCTCATCTGTAAATTTTTTTGAAATTGTCACGAATCTCCAAAAAAATTTCCAATATATTTATTGAAAAAATCTGCTTATAAGTGGATCCGTGCCTTTCCAACCAGTGTTGCTCAAGGGTCACTAAATATGCTCTCTACACTCTCACTGTTATTGTGAAGGTATTTGGTGCTAGGCATATGGTATGAAAAGGTAATGGCGAGATTTACTGCATACCTAGGTTTTGTAGTGCCTGGGGGCACACATACTATTAATATTTTCCATGAAGGTTTGAAAATGGGATCTGGTATATGCAAAGGTTAAAGCAGGAAAAGAAGAAAGAGCAAGACAAACTGGAAAAAACTAAAGTGCAATATATCAAGTAATGATTTCTTACATAAACATTACTAAAATAGCCTCAGTGCTATAAGGTTTCTGTCAACTTCCTCTGTTCACAGTCCAAGCATAGAGAGTTCCTTTACATGACTGGAAAGATTGACCCATCACACCACAACTGTACTACTAACTCCTCTATTACCTCTACCCTCATACAACTTACCACCCAAGTCTATAATAAACACACACACACACACACACATTTGGATTGCATTTTCTTGGACTGCAGGAAGGCATTTGACACAGTTCCACACAAGAGATTGGTGCAAAAACTGGAGGACCAAGCAGGGATAACAGGGAAGGCACTACAATGGATCAGGGAATACTTGTCAGGAAGACAGCAGCGAGTCATGGTACGTGGCGAGGTGTCAGAGTGGGCACCTGTGACCAGCGGGGTCCCACAGGGGTCAGTCCTAGGACCAGTGCTGTTTCTGGTATTTGTGAACGACATGACGGAAGGAATAGACTCTGAGGTGTCCCTGTTTGCAGATGATGTGAAGTTGATGAGAAGAATTCACTCGATCGAAGACCAGGCAGAACTACAAAGGGATCTGGACAGGCTGCAGACCTGGTCCAGCAATTGGCTCCTGGAGTTCAATCCCACCAAGTGCAAAGTCATGAAGATTGGGGAAGGGCAAAGAAGGCCGCAGACGGAGTACAGTCTATGGGGCCAGAGACTACAAACCTCACTCAAGGAAAAAGATCTTGGGGTGAGTATAACACCAGGCACATCTCCTGAAGCGCACATCAACCAAATAACTGCTGCAGCATATGGGCGCCTAGCAAACCTCAGAACAGCATTCCGACATCTTAATAAGGAATCATTCAGGACCCTGTACACCGTGTACGTTAGGCCCATATTGGAGTATGCGGCACCAGTTTGGAACCCACACCTAGCCAAGCACGTGAAGAAACTAGAGAAAGTGCAAAGGTTTGCAACAAGACTAGTCCCAGAGCTAAGAGGTATGTCCTACGAGGAGAGGTTAAGGGAAATCAACCTGACGACACTGGAGGACAGGAGAGATAGGGGGTACATGATAACGACATACAAAATACTGAGAGGAATTGACAAGGTGGACAAAGACAGGATGTTCCAGAGATTGGACACAGTAACAAGGGGACACGGTTGGAAGCTGAAGACACAGATGAATCACAGGGATGTTAGGAAGTATTTCTTCAGCCACAGAGTAGTCAGTAAGTGGAATAGTTTGGGAAGCGATGTAGTGGAGGCAGGATCCATACATAGCTTTAAGCAGAGGTATGATAAAACTCACGGCTCAGGGAGAGTGACCTAGTAGCGATCAGTGAAGAGGCGGGGCCAGGAGCTCGGACTCAACCCCCGCAACCTCAACCAGGTGAGTACAACTAGGTGAGTACAACTAGGTGAGTACACACACACACACACACACACACACACACACACAGGAGGCCAGGGGCCAGGAGCTGTGACTCGACCCCTGCAACCATAAATAGGTGAGTACACACACACACACTTCTTAAACCTTTGATTGTTTTGGTCGTATATATACGTCTTATGAGCCACCGTTTTTGAATTACGTATATATACTCATAAATTCTAGCGGCTTCAAATCAAGCAGAAGAAAGCTGGTAGGCCCACATGTGATAGAATGGGTCTGTGTGGTAAGTGTGCACCATATAAAAAAATCCTGCAGAAGACAGTGCATAATGAGAGGAAAAAAACTCTGACCTTTTTTTTTTTAATTAAAATGCCGACTTTGTGGTCTATTTTTGTATAGTATTTATGGTTGTATTCTCGTTTTATTGATCTCATTTGATAGAATGGAAAACATATTATAGAAATAGAGGTGATTTTGATTGGTTTTACTATGAAAAGAACCTTGAAATGGAGCTCAAAGTAGGGGAAATGTTTGATTTTTGCTGATGTTCAAAAGTAAACAAATGTCATTTTTCCAATAAATGTCCAACGAGCCATTCTAATATGCAGTCATGAATGGGTTGACATTATTTATACAATTATTACAATATTGCAGTAGTCTGCATAACAGTTAATCTTTTTTTTTTTTTTTTTTGAATAAAAATTCAGAATAGAAAGCAAGAGTAATATCAGAGGGGCCTGGAGACGTGACTGATGAACATAGAAAATGTTATTTTAGAGCCAGGAATGTCTGCATTGTTCATTTTGGACCCTATTTTGAAATTGTCGTATTTTTTAATTTTCGTGAAATTGGCCATATTGCAAATTTCTGACCACGTTATTGGGTAGTTGAAATTGGTAAATGGGCAGTTTCTTGTACTCAGTCGATAGAAAAAATGGAGTTCTAAAGAAATAACTGAGTTTGGTCGACTGGAGCAATGGAATTAGCCGAAAATAGGGCTCAAAGTGGATGAAATCGCAGATTCGTAAATATCACCGAGGTCGCTAACTTCACGAGAGAGTAATTCCGTCAGTTTTCCATCATTACATTACAATCGGCGTCATTACAATCGGGAAAAGATTATCATTTCATAATTTTTGTGTGTGTGTGTGGGGGGGGGGGATTTTTGCGACACCAGGAGACATCTCAGGATTTGGGGTTGCGACAGTCGAGGGGCTAATTATTTCTTTACTAGGACTGACAAAGCCACTTTTAGCAAAATATTTCCTCAGTAAATGTCCGGAACTCTGCATGTGCCTTAGCCACAGTTCTTTTTCATGTCTTTTGAATTATTATTATAATTACTGCATTCAGTGGAAGGAAAGGGAGAGTGCTAAACCTGTAACTGAACAGCACCTGGGGAAAGTGTGGAGATAATCACGATTTACCAAAAAAGTTAAGATCAGGTCCAATTCCTTGGACCAAACACCCCTCATCAACATCAAGGAACTTCCTTTGATGGGAATGTCCCATTAACCCCTTGACTGTTGCAACCCCAAATCCTAAGGGGTCTCCTGGTGTCGCAAAATTACCCCCCCAAAAAAAAAAATCCTATGAAATGATAGAGAATCTTTTCCCTATTGTAATGACACCAAAAGAACAAAATTTGATGGAAAACTGACGGAATTACATTCTCGCGAAGATAGCGACCTCAGCGATATTTATGAATCTGCGATTTCGCCCACTTTGAGCCCTATTTTCGGCTAATTCCATTGTTCCAGTCAACCAAACTCATAGCCATTTCTTTAGAACTCCATTTTTTCTATTGATTGAATACAAGAAAGTGCCCATTTGCCGATTTCAACTACCCAATAACGTGGTCAGAAATTTGTAATTTGGCCAATTTCACGAAAATTAAAAAATATGACAATTTCAAAATAGGGTCCAGAATGAACAATGCAGACATTCCTGGCTCTAAAATATCATTTTCTTTGTTCATCAGTCACATCTATTTTGAATTTTTATTCAAACAAAAAACAAAAGATTTACTGTTATGCAGACTACTGCAATATTGTAATAATTGTATAAATAATGTCATACCATTCATGACTGCATATCAGAATGGTTAGTTGGACATTTATTGGAAAATGACATCACTTGTTTACTTTTGAAAATTGGCAAAAATCAAACATTTCCACTACTTTGAGCTCTATTTCAAGGTTCTTTTCATAGTAAAACCAATCAAAATTACCTCTATTTCTATAATATGTTTTCCATTCTATCAAGTGAGACCAAGAAAACGAAAATACAACTATAAATACCATACAAAAATAGACCACAAAGCCGGCATTTTAATTAAAAAAAAAAACGGTCGGAGTTTTTTTTCTCTCATTATGCACTGCGTGCTGCAAGATTTTTTTATATGGTGCACACTGACCACACAGACCCATTCTCTCACATGTGGACCTACCAGCTTTCTTCTGCTTGATTTGAAGCCGCTAGAATTTATGAGTATATATAAGTCAAATATGGTGGCTTGTAAGACGTATATATACGACCGAAACAGTCAAAGGGTTACGACATTCAAATCTAGATATGCTTCCCAAGTACAGTGGAACCTTGACTTACAAGTGTCCCAACTTATGAGTTTTTTGAGATACGAGCCATCCCTGGGTCAATTTTTTGCTCTGAGTTACGAGCAGACATTTGAGTCACGAGCCAGCTCCCTCCTCCCTCTTCCCCCTCAACCCAAAATCTGGACACCTCGCTTGTTTATCTATGATTTCATGCTTTAATTCCATGGAAATCATTCTCTTTTTCTTCTCAGCAATAATAATAATATAGTAATAATATATTATTACACTCAAGCCACTCAGTAATCAGTCAAGTCATTCAGTAAGTCAGTCAGTCAAGTCATTCAGTAAGTCAGTCAAGTCATTCAGTAAGTCACTCATTCAGTCAGTCAATCAAGTCATTCAGTAAGTCAGTCAAGTCATTCAGTAAGTCAGTCAGTCAAGTCAGTCAGTAAGTCATTCAGTCAAGTCATTAAGTCAAGTCATTAACTTTACCTGGAGTTTACCTGGAGAGAGTTCCGGGGGTCAACGCCCCCGCGGCCCGGTCTGTGACCAGGCCTCCTGGTGGATCAGAGCCTGATCAACCAGGCTGTTGCTGCTGGCTGCACGCAAACCAACGTACGAGCCACAGCCCGGCTGGTCAGGAACCGACTTTAGGTGCTTGTCCAGTGCCAGCTTGAAGACTGCCAGGGGTCTGTTGGTAATCCCCCTTATGTATGCTGGGAGGCAGTTGAACAGTCTCGGGCCCCTGACACTTATTGTATGGTCTCTTAACGTGCTAGTGACACCCCTGCTTTTCATTGGGGGGATGTTGCATCGTCTGCCAAGTCTTTTGCTTTCGTAGTGAGTGATTTCCGTGTGCAAGTTCGGTACTAGTCCCTCTAGGATTTTCCAGGTGTATATAATCATGTATCTCTCCCACCTGCGTTCCAGGAAATACAGTTTTAGGAACCTCAAACGCTCCCAGTAATTGAGGTGTTTTATCTCCGTTATGCGTGCCGTGAAGGTTCTCTGTACATTTTCTAGGTCAGCAATTTCACCTGCCTTGAAAGGTGCTGTTAGTGTGCAGCAATATTCCAGCCTAGATAGGACTGGGAGATCCTGGAGTTCCAGCTGTTCAAGAATGTCATTGCCACATGACTGGAAACTCTGTTGGACTATGGTATGAGGCAGAATGACAGTACCACTACAAGAATTGAGAGAAAGATGTTTTTCAATAGTGATAGTAGTAGTATCGATATGTGAAAGGAGAGAGATCATGAGCTTGGGTAGCATTCTGGACAGTGACGATGCTCGTGCCGCTCTTGAGAGCATGAAATGAAATCTCTACCAACGTGGGGCAGGAACGCTTTGCCAATACTATGGTCAGAAAGATAAGCAGAAGTCGGTCTTAAAGTAAAGAATTTAGTCCATTGTGTGGTCCGAAACTGAGCGTGGAGAGGGAGTGCATGACGTGTCGTCTTTTCCGAGTAGAATGGGAAGGTAACGAAGTAACATCAGGAGATTGTCGTTGGCGTTTAGGAGTAGGACCAGAGTTGGTCCGACGTGAAACGGGCTGGCGATTCGAAAATTGCCGTACCATAGAGGGAGAGGCCGGAAGCATAGTCAAAGGAGAGCAGAGGTCAGACAAATCAAAGGAGTCAGTGGAAGCCCTGGTACCTGAAGCGGGTGAGGAAACAGCACCAGCAAGAGGTACAGGGGCATCAGGAGTGTCCGAGGAGTGGTCAAAAAACAAGGCAGGGTCAGAATGGGGTGCAGTATCAAGAAGGGGCCCAGGGGTAGTAGGTTCATGGACTGGGTTCTCCATGGTTAGGTTACTCCTTTGCTTTTTGTTTTTAAGAAAAAAAAAAGAAAAAGAAAAAAACAATAAAAAAGGGGGGAGCGGGGAGGAATAGTTCCCAGGAGGAATGAAAGGGCCGGAAATCTCCCTCCGCGCCCAAGAGGACCTCAACACCGCTAGTAGCGCAGATGCAGCATGGAACCCGTGCCATACCCTACCTTCATGCCAGTAAACCAGCAATCCGGGATAGCAACCTCACATCTGCCGAGCTACCTCGGACAAAAGAGGGTGGCCGGATATCCGCCACAAAGCATACCTCCTTCGACCACCACCCCCGGAATCCGAAAGGTGGCTTCCAGAGATACACCCGTCACCCGAAAGACACCCAAAGCCACACTCCGGGATACCGGAGAGGGATCGGGAGCGGGATCGGGAGAGGGATCAGCAGAGGGATCGGGACAGCCCCAGGCAATCCAGATTCCATGGCAAACTACGCCACCGCCAAGAACCTCAATGGAATGGGATGGACCCTGGTACCCTTTTCCCTACCTAGGAACTAGCACGCCTGTGGGAAAAATCCCAAAAGCCAAGAAGAGGAAGGACAAAGGGGAGGGGTGGGGAGGAGGAGGAAAGGAAAAGGGGAGGATGGGATAGGAAAGGGGGGGTTGGGGGTAATTAGGTTTGGTCTGAGGAAGGAGACCAACAGGTCTAATTCCTCAGACCAAGAGCCTCTTCACCACGACAAGGAGCCCCCCTTGAAAAGGCCGAGCTTGTGTAATGAATAACCCAAGAAGTCACCGTAAAAAGAATAACACATCACAAATAAATACAACAGAAAACTTGTTGCATGAGTGGATCGAACAAAAGAAAGGTGCACCACTTAATTTCATCTTAAATAGGGAAAAGGTCTTACAGTTGTTTAAAGCAGTGTGTGATAAGGCAGCCAGGCTTGAAAAGTATTGTATGTTTAGCATTGGCTGGTTCCACAACTAAGTTGCATAATAAATTACATATTAAGTTTTCTGGTGAAAATGCTTCAGTTGATCATACAGCAGCAAGTAATTTCCCTCCTGAATTGCTGGAAATTATTTCTGAGGGTGGCTATGAGCCACATCAAGTGTTTAATGCTGACAAGTGTTTTTTGAAGAAAATGCCAACACGAACTTATATCAGTCAGCAAGAAAAGTGCACTGGGCTTCAAGGCAGCAAAGGATCACTTCACCTTGCACCTTTGCGGTAATGCATCAGGCGATTTCAAGTGCAAGCCCATGGTTATTTAATGCTCAAAGAATCCTCATGCTTTGAAAGGGGTAGATAAACACCTTACCAGTAATTTGGAGGTCAAACCAGTCAGCAAGAATGACAGAGGAAATACTTATTGACTGGTTTAAGTATCACTATTCCACAAGTCAAGTTTTACCTGCACAGCCAGAACCTTGCATTCCAAGCTCTCTTCATTCTTGATAATTCCCATACTTATCCACAAGCTTTGCTGGACATGACCCCACATGTAAAAGCTGTATTTTTACCTCCAAATACATCCAATACAACCACTTGATTGGGGAGTCAAGTCATTCAAGTGTAACTACACAAAAAGTTATGTAAAAACTAGTTGCATCATGGACCGACTCCAACCTGGCAGTACCAAGCTTCTGGAATAAATTTAACATTGCAAATGCCATCAGCTATGCTAGAAGTGCATGGTGAAGTGCCTCAATCAACATCAAATGCAGGCTGGGAAAAGTTATGGCCTTCTGTAGTTAAATTCTTTCATTGGTTTTCCCTAGCTTGAGAATCAGGTTTAGGAAATTGTTCAGCTGGCAAGTAGATTACCAGGTGATGGTTTTGAAGATATGAATGAGCTCCGAAGTAATGGTGATGATACTGGTGATGATACTGATGATGATGCTGATGAAGCATCATCAAGATACAAGAAAGCCGCATAATAGAAGACAAAGAAATTGAAGAAAAACAGGTAAGGGGCCAACATATAAGATACGAGTGATAAAAAAATGAAATTGAAAAATTATGGAAAAACAGTTTTCTTACCAAAAACTAGTGCATAATTCTGGCAAAGTGATGCAATCAGCTCGTTTCTATCATATTTCTAAGCATTTGTCCAAAACTAATTTTTTGGTTTCTGCTGTCACCAAGAAATGACTTTTGTATGTGTGTGTACTCACCTACTCACCTAGTTGAGGTTGCAGGGGTCGAGTCCGAGCTCCTGGCCCCGCCTCTTCACTGATCGCTACTAGGTCACTCTCCCCGAGCCGTGAGCTTTATCATACCTCTGCTTAAAGCTATGTATGGATCCTGCCTCCACTACATCGCTTCCCAAACTATTCCACTTACTGACTACTCTGTGGCTGAAGAAATACTTCCTAACATCCCTGTGATTCATCTGTGTCTTTAGCTTCCAACTGTGTCCCCTTGTTACTGTGTCCAATCTCTGGAACATCCTGTCTTTGTCCACCTTGTCAATTCCTCTCAGTATTTTGTATGTCGTTATCATGTCCCCCCTATCTCTCCTGTCCTCCAGTGTAGTCAGGTTGATTTCCCTTAACCTCTCCTCGTAGGACATACCTCTTAGCTCTGGGACTAGTCTTGTTGCAAACCTTTGCACTTTCTCTAGTTTCTTTACGTGCTTGGCTAGGTGTGGGTTCCAAACTGGTGCCGCATACTCCAATATGGGCCTAACGTATATGGTGTACAGGGTCCTGAACGATTCCTTATTAAGATGTCGGAATGCTGTTCTGAGGTTTGCTAGGCGCCCATATGCTGCAGCAGTTATTTGGTTGATGTGCGCTTCAGGAGATGTGCCTGGTGTTATACTCACCCCAAGATCTTTTTCCTTGAGTGAGGTTTGTAGTCTCTGACCCCCTAGACTGTACTCCGTCTGCGGCCTTCTTTGCCCTTCCCCAATCTTCATGACTTTGCACTTGGTGGGATTGAACTCCAGGAGCCAATTGCTGGACCAGTTCTGCAGCCTGTCCAGATCCCTTTGTAGTTCTGCCTGGTCTTCGATCGAGTGTATTCTTCTCATCAACTTCACGTCATCTGCAAACAGGGACACCTCAGAGTCTATTCCTTCCGTCATGTCGTTCACAAATACCAGAAACAGCACTGGTCCTAGGACTGACCCCTGCGGGACCCCGCTGGTCACAGGTGCCCACTCTGACACCTCGCCACGTACCATGACTCGCTGCTGTCTTCCTGACAAGTATTCCCTGATCCATTGTAGTGCCTTCCCTGTTATCCCTGCTTGGTCCTCCAGTTTTTGCACCAATCTCTTGTGTGGAACTGTGTCAAACGCCTTCTTGCAGTCCAAGAAAATGCAATCCACCCACCCCTCTCTCTCTTGTCTTACTGCTGTCACCATGTCATAGAACTCCAGTAGGTTTGTGACACAGGATTTCCCGTCCCTGAAACCATGCTGGCTGCTGTTGATGAGATCATTCCTTTCTAGGTGTTCCACCACTCTTCTCCTGATAATCTTCTCCATGATTTTGCATACTATACATGTCA
>NW_027201054.1:0-14389 GCF_038502225.1 Cherax quadricarinatus
AGACGTTCTGGAGGTATATAGAGGCGTTCTGGAGGTATATATAGGCGTTCTTGAGGTATATATAGGCATTCTGGAGGTATATATAGGCGTTCTGTAGGTATATATAGGCGTTCTGTGGATATATATAGGCGTTCTGTAGGTATATATAATCGTTCTGTGGGTATATATAGGCGTTCTGGAGGTATACATAGGCGTTCTTGAGGTATATATAGGCGTTCTGTAGGTACATATAGGCGTTCTTGAGGTATATATAGGCGTTCTGGAGGTATATATAAGTGTTCTGTAGGTATATATAGGCGATGATATATATAGGCGTTCTGGAGGTATATATAGGCGTTCTGTAGGTATATGTAATCGTTCTGTGGGTATATATAGGCGTTCTGGAGGTATATATAGGCGTTCTGGAGGTATATATAGGCGTTCTGGAGGTATATATAGGCGTTCTGGAGGTATATATAGGCGTTCTTGAGGTATATATAGGCGTTCTGGAGGTATATATAGGCGTTCTGGAGGTATATATAGGCGTTCTGTAGGTATGTATAGGCTTTCTTGAGGTATATATAGGCTTTTTGAGGTATATATAGGCGTTCTGTAGATATATATAGGCGTTCTTGAGGTATATATATAGGTGTTCTTCAGGTATATATAGGCATTCTGTAGGTATATATAGGCGTTCTGGAGGTATATATAGGCGTTCTGGAAGTATATATAGGCGTTCTTGAGGTATATATAGGCGTTCTGGAGGTATATATAGGCGTTCTGTAGGTATATATAGGCGTTCTGTAGGTATATATAGGCGTTCTTGAGGTATATATAGGCGTTCTGTAGGTATATAGAGGCGTTCTTGAGGTATATATAGGCGTTCTTGAGGTATATATAGGCATTCTGTAGGTATATATAGACGTTCTGTAGGTATATATAGGCGTTCTGTATGTATATATAGGCGTTCTGGAGGTATATATAGGCGTTCTGGAGGTATATATAGGCGTTCTGTAGGTATATATAGGCGTTCTGGAGGTATATATAGGCGTTCTGGAGGTATATATAGGCGTTCTGGAGGTATATATAGGCGTTCTGTAGGCGTTCTATAGGTATTTATAGGCGTTCTGTATATATAGTTCTTGAGGTATATATAGGCGTTCTGTAGGCGTTCTGTAGGTATTTATAGGCGTTCTTGAGCGTTCTGGATATATAGGCGTTCTGTAGGTATATATAGGCGTTCTTGAGGTATATATATGCGTTCTGTAGGTATATATAGGCGTTCTGGAGGTATATATAGGCGTTCTTTAGGTATATATAAGCATTCTGTAGGTATATATAGGCTTTCTTGAGGTATATATAGGCGTTCTGTAGGTATATATAGGCGTTCTGGAGGTATATATAGGCGTTCTGTAGGTATATATAGGCGTTCTTGAGGTATATATAGGCGTTCTGTAGGTATATATAGGCGTTCTGTAGGTATATATAGGCGTTCTTGAGGTATATATAGGCGTTCTGTAGGTATATATAGGCGTTCTTGAGGTATATATAGGCGTTCTGTAGGTATATATAGGCGTTCTGGAGGTATATATAGGCGTTCTGTAGGTATATATAGGCGTTCTTTAGGTATATATAAGCATTCTGTAGGTATATATAGGCGTTCTGGAGGTATATATAGGCGTTCTGTAGGTATTTATAGGCGTTCTTGAGGTATATATGGAGGTATATATAGGCGTTCTTGAGGTATATATGTAGGCGGTATATATAGGCGCGTATATATAGGCGTTCTGTAGGTATATATAGGCGTTCTGTAGGTATATATAGGCGTTCTGTAGGTATATATAGGCGTTCTGTAGGTATATATAGGCGTTCTGTAGGTATATATAGGCGTTCTGTAGGTATATATAGGCGTTCTGTAGGTATATATAGGCGTTCTGTAGGTATATATAGGCGTTCTGTAGGTATATATAGGCGTTCTGTAGGTATATATAGGCGTTCTGGAGGTATATATAGGCGTTCTGGAAGTATATATAGGCGTTCTGGAGGTATATATAATCGTTCTGGAGGTATATATGTTTATTCTGGAGGTATATACGCATATTTTGGAGATAAATATGTTTTTTGGTAATATATGTTAACTCTCTGAAGGTATATATGTTTTAGACGGGCGTATAAATGTGTCCAGGAGGTATATACGGGTGTTTTGGATTAAAATACTTGTTTTTGGATTCATATGTGCCTGTTCTGGAGGTATATTTGACCGTTCTGACGGTATATATATATTTACAAGGTATATATATATGTCTAACTGGTATATACACACGTGTACTCTTGGGTACACGGTTGTTCAGGCTTGTAGTATCCCCCCGGGTCAATATAGGCTTGGTATATCCCCCAGGGTATATTTTCTCGGCCTTAGGGAAAAAAGGTATATATAATATAATTTAATATAGTCTTGGTATAGTCAGATATAGATTTGTCGCTGAAAGCCGACCCCGGCGGGTGTTCATGGGGTGATATTTGGGGAATTGTGGGGTTGTGGGGGGATTTTTTGGGTTGTGGGGTGTGTATATGGGTGGTGGAGAGTAGCGGGCATGGGCGTGGAGGGGTGTAAGTGGGCAAAAATGGGTGAAAATGTGTTAAAATAGGGAAAATATTGTAATGCGACGTTGATGATGTATGGGAGGGGTGAGTGGGTATGATATAGGTGTTATAGAGGAGGTTATAGGGGTATAGAGTGAGGTAGGATATAGTGTATAATGAGAGTGGAGTAGTGGGTAAGGTAAAAGGGGTTAAAAATAAGATATATGTTTTTTGTTGTGGGTAGTATGGGTTAGATATGGCAGCGAAGGGCACCTCCCCCGCGGTGTAAGAATGGACTGGCCCAGTGTCCTGGGGAGACAAGTCTGTTGAGAGACGCAGCGCTACCTCACACCTCCCTTTATCTCCCCTTATTTCTGCCCATCCAGGGGCACGAGTGCAGTGCAGTGGGGTGAAGTGGGTAGTGCGGGCACTAGTGCATGCCCAGGAGTGCGGTGGGGCGGGGTAGATGAGGTGGGGAGGGCGTGGGGGAGGTTAAAAGGTATATCTCCCCAGGTGTGTATGGAGAGTGTCAAGTTGGCTGGTCTGGGTGCCCAGATATTATACCCGGGCACGACCAGGACCTCTCAACCTACCCAGGCTGTACCCCCGACCTCAAGGTGAGTTATCTACCTCCTACCTTCTTGTCTACCTCGCTGTCTACCTCCCCAGACCTCGTTGTCTACCTCCCCTCATACCCATACCCTCCCCAGGGTATGTCTACCTCTACCTTCCTGGTGGGTACTCTACCTCACTTATCTACCTTATCTACCTCCCCAGACCTCGCTGTCTACCTCCCCAGGTGTTTGTCTACCTCCCCAGACCTCCCTGACTATACCTTCCTGGTGGGTACTCTACCTCCCTCTTATCCCTGGGTATGTCTACCTCTACCTTCCTGGTGGGTACTCTACCTCACTTATCTACCTTATCTACCTCCCCAGACCTCGCTGTCTACCTCCCCAGGTGTTTGTCTACCTCCCCTGACATACCCATACCCTCCCCTGGGTATCTGTCTACCTCTACCTTCCTGGTGGGTACTCTACCTCACTTATCTACCTCCCCAGACCTCGTTGTCTACCTCCCCAGGTGTCTATACCTCTATCTCCCCTCCTTACGTGCCCATACTGTTATTAAGCTCCCCTGGGTATCTGTCTACCTCTACCTTCCAGGTCAGTCCTCTACCTCACATCTACCTCACTTATCTACCTCCCCAGACCTCGTTGTCTACCTCCCCAGGTGTTTGTCTACCTCCCCTCACATACCCATGCCCTCCCCTGGGTATCTCTACCTCTACCTGCCAGGTCAGTACCTTATCTACATTCCTGTCTACCTATCTACCTCCCCAAGTCGTTATCTCCCCTTCAGATATACCCACTTGTGATATACCCACTTCTACCCTTCTACTAAGCTGCCCAGGTAGACTATCTACCTCTACTCTCCAGGTGAGTACTCTACCTCACATATCTACCTATCTACCTCGCTGTCTACCTCCCCAGGTCTTTATCTCCCCTGTCACTAAGCTGCCCCGGGGTGACAGGGTGCCCACGTACCCCAGACCTCCAGGTGAGTACTGTCTACCCATCTACCTCGTTGTCTACCTCCCCAGGTCTTCAAATCTACCTCCCAGGTGTCTACATCTCGTTATCTCCCCTTATAACTACTAACCTCCCCAGGGTCTGTCTACCCTCCAGGTGTGTAGTCTACTTCACGAGTCTACCTTGTCTACCTCCCCAGACCTCTCTGTCAACCTCCCCAGGGTCTGTCTACCCTCCAGGTGTGTAGTCTACTTCACGAGTCTACCTTGTCTACCTCCCCAGACCTCTCTGTCAACCTCCCCAGGGTCTGTCTACCCTCCAGGTGTGTAGTCTACTTCACGAATCTACCTTGTCTACCTCCCCAGACCTCTCTGTCAACCTCCCCAGGGTCTGTCTACCCTCCAGGTGTGTAGTCTACTTCACGAGTCTACCTTGTCTACCTCCCAGACCTCTCTGTCAACCTCCCCAGGGTCTGTCTACCCTCCAGATGTGCAGTCTACTTCACGTGTCTACCTTGTCTACCTCTCCAGACCTCTCTGTCAACCTCCCCAGGGTCTGTCTACCCTCCAGGTGTGTAGTCTACTTCGTGTCTACCTTGTCTACCTCCCCAGGGTCTGTCTACCCTCCAGGTGTGTAGTCTACTTCACGAGTCTACCTTGTCTACCTCCCCAGACCTCTCTGTCAACCTCCCCGGGGTCTGTCTACCCTCCAGGTGTGTAGTCTACTTCACGTGTCTACCTTGTCTACCTCCCCAGACCTCTCTGTCAACCTCCCCAGGGTCTGTCTACCCTCCAGGTGTGTAGTCTACTTCACGAGTCTACCTTGTCTACCTCCCAGACCTCTCTGTCAACCTCCCCAGGGTCTGTCTACCCTCCAGGTGTGTAGTCTACTTCACGTGTCTACCTTGTCTACCTCTCCAGACCTCTGTCAACCTCCCCACGGTCTGTCTACCCTCCAGGTGTGTAGTCTACTTCACGTGTCTACCTTGTCTACCTCTCCAGACCTCTCTGTCAACCTCCCCAGGGTCTGTCTACCCTCCAGGTGTGTAGTCTACTTCACGAGTCTACCTTGTCTACCTCCCCAGACCTCTCTGTCAACCTCCCCAGGGTCTGTCTACCCTCCAGGTGTGTAGTCTACTTCACGTGTCTACCTTGTCAACCTCCCCAGGGTCTGTCTACCCTCCAGGTGTGTAGTCTACTTCACGAGTCTACCTTGTCTACCTCCCCAGACCTCTCTGTCAACCTCCCCAGGGTCTGTCTACCCTCCAGGTGTGTAGTCTACTTCACGAGTCTACCTTGTCTACCTCCCAGACCTCTCTGTCAACCTCCCCAGGGTCTGTCTACCCTCCAGGTGTGTAGTCTACTTCACGAGTCTACCTTGTCTACCTCCCAGACCTCTCTGTCAACCTCCCCAGGGTCTGTCTACCCTCCAGGTGTGTAGTCTACTTCACGAGTCTACCTTGTCTACCTCCTCAGACCTCTCTGTCAACCTCCCCAGGGTCTGTCTACCCTCCAGGTGTGTGGTCTACTTCACGAGTCTACCTTGTCAACCTCCCCAGGGTCTGTCTACCCTCCAGGTGTGTAGTCTACTTCACGTGTCTACCTTGTCTACCTCCCAGACCTCTCTGTCAACCTCCCCAGGGTCTGTCTACCCTCCAGGTGTGTAGTCTACTTCACGAGTCTACCTTGTCTATCTCCCCAGACCTCTCTGTCAACCTCCCCAGGGTCTGTCTACCCTCCAGGTGTGTAGTCTACTTCACAAGTCTACCTTGTCTACCTCCCAGACCTCTCTGTCAACCTCCCCAGGGTCTGTCTACCCTCCAGGTGTGTAGTCTACTTCACGAGTCTACCTTGTCTACCTCCTCAGACCTCTCTGTCAACCTCCCCAGGGTCTGTCTACCCTCCAGGTGTGTAGTCTACTTCACGTGTCTACCTTGTCTACCTCCCCAGACCTCTCTGTCAACCTCCCCAGGGTCTGTCAACCCTAAAGGTGTGTAGTCTTCTTCACGAGTCTACCTTGTCTACCTCCCCAGACCTCTGTCAACCTCCCCAGGGTCTGTCTACCCTCCAGGTGTGTGGTCTACTTCACGAGTCTACCTTGTCAACCTCCCCAGGGTCTGTCTACCCTCCAGGTGTGTAGTCTACTTCACGTGTCTACCTTGTCTACCTCCCAGACCTCTCTGTCAACCTCCCCAGGGTCTGTCTACCCTCCAGGTGTGTAGTCTACTTCACGAGTCTACCTTGTCTACCTCCCCAGACCTCTCTCAACCTCCCCAGGGTCTGTCTACCCTGCAGGTGTGTAGTCTACTTCACGAGTCTACCTTGTCTACCTCCCCAGACCTCTCTGTCAACCTCCCCAGGGTGTCTACCCTCCAGGTGTGTAGTCTACTTCACGAGTCTACCTTGTCTACCTCCCCAGACCTCTCTGTCAACCTCCCCAGGGTCTGTCTACCCTCCAGGTGTGTAGTCTACTTCACGAGTCTACCTTGTCTACCTCCCCAGACCTCTCTGTCAACCTCCCCAGGGTCTGTCTACCCTCCAGGTGTGTAGTCTACTTCACGAGTCTACCTTGTCTGCCTCCCCAGACCTCTCTGTCAACCTCCCCAGGGTCTGTCTACCTGCTTAACGTACCCATACCATTTACTAAGCTCCCCCAGGGTACCTGTCTACTTCTACCTTCAAGGTGATCTATCTTACCTGTCTACCTTCCTGTCTTACCTGTCTATCTTCCTGTCTTACCTGTCTACCTTCCTGTCTTACCTGTCTGTCTTACCTGTCTACCTTCCTGTCTTACCTGTCTACCTTCCTGTCTTACCTGTCTACCTTCCTGTCTTACCTGTCTACCTTACCTGTCTACCTTACCTGTCTACCTTAACTGCCTACCTCAACTGTCTACCTTACCTGTCTACTTCCCCGTCTACATTCCTGTCTACCTCCTTGTCTATCTTCCTATTTACTTATCTACCTCCCTGTCTCCCTATCTACCTCCCCCTCTACCTCCCTGTCTCCCTATCTACTTCCCTGTCTTTATTCCTATATACCTCCCTGTCTCCCTCTGTTTACCTCTGTCTACTTCCCTGTCTATCCCCCTCTACCTCCCAGTCTACCTTTTTATATACCTACCTGTCTCCCTACCTACCTTCCAATCTACCTCCCTGTCTCCCTATCTGCCTCCCTGTCTCCCTATCTGCCTCCCTGTCTCTCTATCTACCTCCCTGTCTCCCTATCTACCTCCCTGTCTCCCTATCTACCTCCCTGTCTCGATATCTACCTCCCTGTCTCGCTATCTACCTCCGTCTCGCTATCTACCTCCGTCTCGCTATCTACCTCCGTCTCGCTATCTGCCTCCCTGTCTCGATATCTACCACCCTGTCTCGCTATCTACCTCCCTGTCTACCTATCTACCTCGGTCTCGCTATCTACCTCCCTGTCTACCTATCTACCTCGGTCTCGCTATCTACCTCCCTGTCTACCTATCTACCTCGGTCTCGCTATCTACCTCCCTGTCTACCTATCTACCTCGGTCTCGCTATCTACCTCCCTGTCTCGCTATCTACCTCCGTCTCGCTATCTACCTCCGTCTCGCTATCTACCTCCGTCTCGCTATCTGCCTCCCTGTCTCGCTATCTACCTCCCTGTCTCGCTATCTGCCTCCCTGTCTCGCTATCTAGCTCCCTGTCTCGCTATCTACCTCCCTGTCTCGATATCTACCACCCTGTCTCGCTATCTACCTCCCTGTCTACCTATCTACCTCGGTCTCGCTATCTACCTCCCTGTCTACCTTCCTATCTACCTCCCTGTCTCGCTATCTACCTCACTGTTTCCCTTGTGCTACTAGGTCAGTTGCCGTGATGCTTCCTTAAGTGAATGTGACCTGACCTGACTAGGTTGGGGCATTGGCTTAAGCTGACATTGGTGTCTCGATATCTACCTCCCTGTCTCGATATCCACCTTCGTGTCTCGATATCCACCTTCGTGTCTCGATATCTACCTTCGTATCTCGATATCTACCTTCGTGTCTCGATATCTACCTTCGTGTCTCGATATCTACCTCCCTGTCTCGACATGTACCTTCCTGTCTCGACATCTACCTTCCTGTCTCGATATCTACCTTCCTGTCTCGATATCTACCTTCCTGTCTCGATATCTACCTTCCTGTCTCGATATCTACCTCCCTGTCTCGATATCTACCTCCCTGTCTCGATATCTACCTCCCTGTCTCGATATCTACCTCCCTGTCTCGATATCTACCTTCCTGTCTCGATGTCTACCTTCCTGTCTCGATGTCTACCTTCGTGTCTCGATATCTACCTCCCTGTCTCGACATCTACCTTCCTGTCTCGACATCTACCTTCCTGTCTCGATATCTACCTTCCTGTCTCGATATCTACCTCCCTGTCTCGATATCTACCTTCCTGTCTCGATATCTACCTTCGTGTCTCGATGTCTACCTTCGTGTCTCGATGTCTACCTTCGTGTCTCGATGTCTACCTTCGTGTCTCGATGTCTACCTTCGTGTCTCGATGTCTACCTTCCTGTCTGGATATCTACCTCCGTATCGATATCTACCTCCCTGCCAATCCTACATTATTACTGCCTATCCTTCATTATTACTGCCTGTCCTTCATTATTACTGCCTATCCTTCATTATTACCGACTATCCTTCATTATTACTGCCTATCCTTCATTATTACTGCCTATCCTTCATTATTACCGACTATCCTTCATTATTACTGCCTATCCTTCATTATTACTGCCTATCCTTCATTATTACTGCCTATCCTTCATTATTACTGCCTATCCTTCATTATTACTGCCTGTCCTTCATTATTACTGCCTATCCTTCATTATTACTGCCTATCCTTCATTATTACTGCCTATCCTTCATTATTACTGCCTATCCTTCATTATTACTGCCTATCCTTCATTATTACTGCCTATCCTTCATTATTACTGACTATCCTTCATTATTACTGCCTATCCTTCATTATTACACACTGCCTATCCTTCATTATTACTGCCTATCCTTCATTATTACTGACTATCCTTCATTATTACTGCCTATCCTTCATTATTACTGCCTGTCCTTCATTATTACTGCCTATCCTTCATTATTACTGCCTATCCTTCATTATTACTACCTATCCTTCATTATTACTGCCTATCCTTCATTATTACTGCCTATCCTTCATTATTACTGCCTATCCTTCATTATTACTGCCTGTCCTTCATTATTACTGCCTATCCTTCATTATTACTGCCTATCCTTCATTATTACTGCCTATCCTTCATTATTACTGCCTCTCCTTCATTATTACTGCCTGTCCTTCATTATTACACACTGCCTATCATTATTACACACTGCCTATCATTATTACACACTGCCTATCATTATTACACACTGCCTATCATTATTACACACTGCCTATCATTATTACACACTGCCTATCATTATTACACACTGCCTATCATTATTACACACTGCCTATCATTATTACACACTGCCTATCATTATTACACACTGCCTATCATTATTACACACTGCCTATCATTATTACACACTGCCTATCATTTTTACACACTGCCTATCATTAATTATTACACACTGCCTATCATTATTACACACTGCCCATCATTATTACACACTGCCTATCATTATTACACACTACCTATCATTATTACACACTGCCTATCATTATTACACACTGCCTATCATTATTACGCACTGCCTATCATTATTACACTGCCTATC
Source organism: Cherax quadricarinatus (assembly GCF_038502225.1). Lineage (NCBI taxonomy): Eukaryota > Metazoa > Arthropoda > Malacostraca > Decapoda > Parastacidae > Cherax > Cherax quadricarinatus. The sequence continues at coordinate 9,846 of NW_027201054.1, forward strand.
ATTATTACACACTGCCTATCATTATTACGCACTGCCTATCATTATTACACACTGCCTATCATTATTACACACTGCCTATCATTATTACACACTGCCTATCATTATTACGCACTATCATTATTACACACTGCCTATCATTATTACGCACTGCCTATCATTATTACACACTGCCTATCATTATTACACACTGCCTATCATTATTACACACTGCCTATCATTATTACACACTGCCTATCATTACACACTGCCTATCATTAATTATTACACACTGCCTATCATTATTACACACTGCCTATCATTATTACACACTGCCTATCATTATTACGCACTGCCTATCATTATTACACACTGCCTATCATTATTACACTGCCTATCATTATTACACACTGCCTATCCATCATTATTACACACTGCCTATCATTATTACACACTGCCTATCATTATTACACACTGCCTATCATTATTACACTGCCTATCATTATTACACACTGCCTATCCATCATTATTACACACTGCCTATCATTATTACACTGCCTATCATTATTACACACTGCCTATCCATCATTATTACACACTGCCTATCATTATTACACTGCCTATCATTATTACACACTGCCTATCATTACACACTGCCTATCATTACACACTGCCTATCATTACACACTGCCTATCATTACACACTGCCTATCATTATTACACACTGCCTATCATTATTTTACACTGCCTATCCATCATTATTACACACTGCCTATCATTATTACACACTGCCTATAATTATTACACACTGCCTATCATTAATTATAACACACTGCCTATCATTAATTATTACACACTGCCTTTCATTAATTATTACACACTGCCTATCATTATTACACACTGCCTATCATTATTACACACTGCCTATCATTATTACACACTGCCTATCATTATTACACGCTGCCTATCATTATTACACACTGCCTATCATTATTACACACTCCCTATCATTATTACACACTGCCTATCATTATTACACACTGCCTATCATTAATTATTACAAACTGCCTATCTTTATTACACACTGCCTATCATTAATTATTACACACTGCCTATCATTATTACACACTGCCTATCATTATTACACACTGCCTATCATTATTACACACTGCCTATCATTATTACACACTGCCTATCATTATTACACACTGCCTATCATTATTACACACTGCCTATCATTAATTATTACACACTGCCTATCATTATTACACACTGCCTATCATTAATTATAACACACTGCCTATCATTAATTATTACACACTGCCTATCATTAATTATTACACACTGCCTATCATTATTACACTGCCTATCATTATTACACACTGCCTATCATTATTACACACTGCCTATCATTATTACACACTGCCTATCATTATTTTACACTGCCTATCCATCATTATTACACACTGCCTATCATTATTACACACTGCCTATCATTAATTATTACACACTGCCTATCATTATTACACACTGCCTATCATTAATTATTACACACTGCCTATCATTATTACACACTGCTTATCATTATTACACTGCCTATCATTATTACACACTGCCTATCATTATTACACACTGCCTATCATTATTACACACTGCCTATCATTCATTATTACACACTGCCTATCATTATTACACACTGCCTATCATTATTACACACTGCCTATCATTCATTATTACACACTGCCTATCATTCATTATTATTCACTGCCTATCATTATTACACACTGCCTATCATTAATTATTACACACTGCCTATCATTATTACACTGCCTATCATTAATTATTACACACTGCCTATCATTATTACACTGCCTATCATTAATTATTACACACTGTCTATCATTCATTATTACACACTGCCTATCATTATTACACACTGCCTATCATTATTACATACTGCCTATCATTATTACACACTGCCTATCATTCATTATTACACACTGCCTATCATTATTACACACTGCCTATCATTATTACACACTGCCTATCATTATTACACACTGCCTATCATTCATTATTACACACTGCCTATCATTATTACACACTGCCTATCATTATTACACTGCCTATCATTACACACTGCCTATCATTATTACATACTGCCTATCATTATTACACACTGCCTATCATTAATTATTACACACTGCCTATCATTATTACACACTGCCTATCATTAATTATTACACACTGCCTATCATTATTACACACTGCCTATCATTCATTATTACACTGCCTATCATTATTACACACTGCCTATCATTCATTATTACACACTGCCTATCATTCATTATACACTGCCTATCATTCATTATTATACACTGCCTATCATTATTACACACTGCCTATCATTCATTATTACACACTGCCTATCATTATTACACACTGCCTATCATTATTACACACTGCCTATCATTACACACTGCCTATCATTAATTATTACACACTGCCTATCATTATTACACACTGCCTATAATTATTACACACTGCCTATCATTATTACACACTGCCTATCATTATTGCACACTGCCTATCATTATTACACACTGCCTATCATTATTACACACTGCCTATCATTATTACACACTGCCTATCATTATTACACACTGCCTATCATTATTACACACTGCCTATCATTATTACACACTGCCTATCATTATTACACACTGCCTATCATTATCACACTGCCTATCATTATTACACACTGCCTATCATTATTACACACTGCCTATCATTAATTATTACACACTGCCTATCATTATTACACACTGCCTATCATTAATTATTACACACTGCCTATCATTATTACACACTGCCTATCATTATCACACTGCCTATCATTATTACACACTGCCTATCATTATTACACACTGCCTATCATTAATTATTACACACTGCCTATCATTATTACACACTGCCTATCTTTATTACACACTGCCTATCATTATTACACACTGCCTATCATTATTACACACTGCCTATCATTAATTATTACACACTGCCTATCATTATTACACACTGCCTATCATTATTACACACTGCCTATCATTACACACTGCCTATCATTATTACACACTGCCTATCATTAATTATTACACACTGCCTATCATTATTACACACTGCCTATCATTATTACACACTGCCTATCATTATTACACACTGCCTATCATTACACACTGCCTATCATTATTACACACTGCCTATCATTAATTATTACACACTGCCTATCATTATTACACACTGCCTATCATTACACACTGCCTATCTTTATTACACACTGCCTATCATTAATTATTACACACTGCCTATCATTACACACTGTCTATCCTTCAATGTTCCTTGATATATATCCTCTACCCTTGTAGGGTAGACAGTGTTCTCAGTCTACCCTTGTAGGGTAGACAGTGTTCTCAATCTTCCCTTGTAGGATAGACAGTGTTCTCAGTCTACCCTTGTAGGGTAGACAGTGTTCTCAGTCTACCCTTGTAGGGTAGACAGTGTTCTCAGTCTTCCCTTGTAGGATAGACAGTGTTCTCAGTCTACCCTTGTAGGGTAGACAGTGTTCTCAGTCTACCCTTGTAGGGTAGACAGTGTTCTCAGTCTACCCTTGTAGGATAGACAGTGTTCTCAGTCTACCCTTGTAGGATAGACAGTGTTCTCAGTCTACCCTTGTAGGGTAGACAGTGTTCTCAGTCTACCCTTGTAGGGTAGACAGTGTTCACAGTCTACCCTTGTAGGGTAGACAGTGTTCTCAGTCTACCCTTGTAGGGTAGACAGTGTTCTCAGTCTACCCTTGTAGGGTAGACAGTGTTCTCAGTCTACCCTTGTAGGGTAAACTGTTCTCAGTCTACCCTTGTAGGATAGACAGTGTTCTCAGTCTACCCTTGTAGGGTAGACAGTGTTCTCAGTCTACCCTTGTAGGATAGACAGTGTTCTCAGTCTACCCTTGTAGGGTAGACAGTGTTCTCAGTCTGCCCATGTAGGGTAGACAGTGTTCTCAGTCTGCCCTTGTAGGATAGACATTGTTCTCAGTCTGCCCTTGTAGGGTAGACAGTGTTCTCAGTCTACCCTTGTACTTTAGACAGTGTTCTCAGTCTACTATTGTAGGATAGACAATGTTCTCAGTCTGTCCTTGTGGGATAGACAATATTCTTCGGCTATCCTTGTAGGATAGACAATATTCTCAGTCTACCCTCAAAGGATAGACACTGTTATTAGTCTATCGTTGTAGGATTGACTTAAGAACACCAGAAAGAAGGAACTCTGAAGCAGGCCTTCTGGACCATACAAGGCAGGTCCAAGTCTCCTACCAGCTTTAGCCAATGACCCAACCTAGTCTGGTCAGGTCAGGTCACATTCACTTAGTAAGGAGCACGGCATCTGACCATTTATCACAAGCTAGTCAGGTCCAACTCACACCCACTCATGTATTTATCTAACCTATTTTTAAAACTACACAAGGTTTTAGCCTCAATAACTGTACTCGGGAGTTTGTTCCACTCATCCACAAC
>NW_027201055.1:0-14366 GCF_038502225.1 Cherax quadricarinatus
ATATAAATCATGCCTCGGGTGGAGTATCCCTCCCTCACCTCTGTCCTCCTCTCGGGCAAGGGCAGCCCACCCCTGTCATCGGCTCGGGCAAGGACAGCCCACCCCTGTCATCGGCTCGGGCAAGGACAGCCCACCCCTGTCATCGGCTTGGGCAAGGGCAGCCCACCCCTTTCATCGGCTTGGGCAAGGGCAGCCCACCCCTGTCATCGGCTCGGGCAAGGACAGCCCACCCCTGTCATCGACTCGGGCAAGGGTAGCCCACCCCTGTCATCGGCTCGGGCAAGGGCAGCCCACCCCTGTCATCGGCTCGGGCAAGGGCAGCCCACCCCTGTCATCGGCTCGGGCAAGGGTAGCCCACCCCTGTCATCGGCTCGGGCAAGGGCAGCCCTTCCCTTCCCCAGGACAATTCCTAGATCCGCCAGTGGCTGTTGATATATGCAGTCGTTAGTGTAAGCGGGTGTTCACAGGTGTTTATAACGCAGGTATTACTGAGGTATATAGGGAAGTGTTCACATGTGTGTGCAGCGTAGGAGGCGCTACAGGTGTAAACTTAACAAAATAATCGATAATAATAATTAATATTATCTTTATTACTATAAGTACATGTACAGGGTATACAAGTCTAGCTGACATCAATGACATACTACTATACAGAAAGCCGCTTGTTATGCAGAGCATTTCGGGCAAATTAGGTCAGTTTTGTCCCAGGATGCGACCCACACCAGTCAACTAACACCCAGGTACCCATTTTACTGATGGGTGAATAGGGACAACGCGTCCTAATGTTTTCCAACCGTATCGGGGACTCGATCTCAGTGTGTGAGGTGAGTACACTAGCGATCCAGCTGCGGGACACAATAGCACCCCAAAAAATATCCAGAGATACTGATAAAATGAAAAGATTTTAAGGCCAGCAATAACAGACTGGTTTATCAGGCCTTCATGTACCGAGAGGCCTGGTCATGGACCGGACCTCGGGGGCGCTGACCCCGGGAAAATTCTCCAGATAGACGGTACATACGCTGAGTCTTAGAAGTGGAAATGCTTGACATAATATATGACACACACTATTTACAAATGTTAACATTAACTTAATTGAGACAGGACAAATTAAAATAATCCAAGACGTTGATTATTCACTATTGTCAAAATCAAAAAGTGACGTAAAGATACAACCTTAGGTCTAGCCAGAATTTAATCCCTCCAGAAACATTGCTTGGTGAAGGGCTCCTGATGCAGGGAATTGGAGCTGTTCTTTCCTTCCTTTAATCAAACTTGGTTCTCTCTCATTTCTCCGGATGATGCACGATTCCTACGGGTTTAGCGCTTCCTCAATTTATGATCATGATTATTGATATTATAGTGAAGAATTTAAAGAGTAAGCCATCGGATCTGGAAAAAAAATTCTTCAGTCAACTTACAAGTAATTACACAATTAATGGTTACGTTATGGAAAATATTTTTATAAAATTGGTAGGAAAGGCCTTTGAAACTAAAGGCCCAGTTCACCGACAGCTAATTTAATAACTCTGTAAAAAGAAAAAAGGCCATTCAGTGCCATTGGATGAAAATGCTGGCGAATAAAGACTAAATGCCATTAGTTATCTTGGTTTCTGATTAACAAATTTCTGTGTAAGAAATCTATCAAATTGTTATCATCACCGAAAACGCAAAAAAAAAAAAAAAAAAAAAAAATGGGTGGCCTCTTTGCATTTTGCACAATTTGAAATTTTTTTTTCGAAAGAATGCCTACTGAAAGACTATTTTGGAAAATATTAAATATAGGTATGGGTCGCATCCTAGGAGAAAACTGACCTAATTTGCCCGAAATGTTTAGCATAATAAGGAGTTTTCTGTATTATTGTGTGAAAGCAAACCTCCAGATGAGAAAACATTACTAATGGGGTCCCTAAAGCATCAGTACTCAACCACGATCATCATGAATTTGAAATTGTATAAATGATATATCAGAATCAAAGTGAATGTTGCCTGCGGATGATGAAAAACGAATACAAATCAGTATCAGCCCATACAAGAAAACCTGGGTAAGTTTAGCAAGTAGAGAGATGACCGAGAGATGGACGTTATTATGCCTCTCTCTGTCTCTCTCTGTATCTCTCTGTATCTCTCTTTCTCTCTCTCTCTCTCTCTCTCTCTCTCTCTCTCTCTCTCTCTGTATCTCTGTCTCTCTCTGCACTTGGAAGCACGAAGCTAGGGCCAGATCCCAGAGTTAAGCCTTCATTAGATTACCAGTGACAATTACCTGGGCAGAGTAGAGCTATTACAGGTGGAGCCAAGGCTTCTGCATTAGTTCAAGTTAGTGTTTCTCTCTCTCTCTAAAACAAGTATTAACTTCAAGTTTCATCTCGGCTACGGTATGGTGCCATGTCTGTTCTCGTCTAATTTAATCTGGTTTAAGAGAACTATCAGAGTATGGAGTAACATCACACTGTCAACTTGGAGTGACTGTGGAGGTGCGTCAGGTGGTGTGGAACAAGGCTTGTGTGTGTGTGTGTGTGTGTGTGTGTGTGTGTGTGTGTGTGTGTATCTATCTATCTCTGTACTCACCTAATTTTTTGGTTGCAGGGGTCGCGTCTTAGCTCCTGGCCCCGCCACTTCGCTGATCGTTACTAGGTCCACTTTCTCCTTGCTCCAGTGCTCTAAGAGCTTACGTACCCCTTCTTAATACTATGTATGGATTCTCTTCCATGTGTGTGTGTGCACTCACCTATTTGTGGTTGCAGGGGTCGAAACTCAGCTCCTGGCCCCGAGGTATATGTGTGTGTTTGTGTGTCTAAATAAATATAGATTTTATAAGCTTAAGATTAATATTAATAAATTATTTATTATTATTGTTATTCCCTGCCATGTGATTCACAAAAAAATATATCTCTGGCTCTCTCTCTGATTTTTGTCTTTGCACCTGTCTTTAACATGACTTGTTTGTTTCCTTTTCTTTACCATGCCTTGTCTGTGCATCTTTTTTATGCCTTGTGTCTGTGTCTCCTTTATCACACCATGTGTACACTTATTAGGTTAGGTCTGGTTAAATCAGATTTGTCAGGGAATTTTGAATCAACCTATATTAGTCTGTAGTTACTGTTAATAACGAAGTAACGCAAAAGTTTACGTCTGGCAACGTGCGATGCATTATATTACAGTAGAACGTTGGTATCTTATACATATTAATGCATTGAGAACTTCACCTCAACACTAATACAACTTCCACTGATTTGAAATACTTTATTAAGGCAGTTTTGAAACCATAACAAACTTCAAAGCTATAAGAATTTATCTCAGACTTTGTTTTAACTGAGTAATGTGGAATAGGCCTACTTATGTGCAACATAAATCACAAGAAAAATATGATGTCTTAATTTTCAGTTCAAGAATTTTGAAATGCAATTAAATTACAAGAACTTTTGTAATCTCTTAATATTTCAATTCTGTCCCACAAGCCCTATTATTATTAATAATAATATATTTATTATTAGTAGTAGTAGCAGTAGTAGTGGCAGTAGAGTAGCAGCATAGTAGTAGTAGTAGTAGTAGTAGCAGTAGAGTAGCAGCAGTAGTAGTAGTAGTAGAGTAGCAGCAAGTAGTAGAGTAGCAGCAGTAGTAGAGTAGCAGCAGTAGTAGAGTAGCAGCAGTAGTAGAGTAGCAGTAGTAGTAGAGTAGCAGCAGTAGTAGAGTAGCAGCAGTAGTAGAGTAGCAGCAGTAGTAGAGTAGCAGCAGTAGTAGAGTAGCAGCAGTAGTAGAGTAGCAGTAGTAGTAGTAGCAGAATTATCATGATTATATTCTTCTGGAAACGCTAAACCCTTCGCTGTTACACAGTACCTGGGGAATTGAAGGTAAATAAGTTTGCTTGAGGGACTGGGAGGTGGCTCCCAGTTCTTAGATCAAAAGCCCATTACCAGAATCAAGGTACCCTTCCTGGGTTTCTCCCCTCCACTTGGCACAGGTCTCCAATCTTTCTAAAGCGATGCCAGCCAGTGCCTCGTAGCTCAGGTCTATGGCCCTCACCTCACACCCGAAAGGACAGGATCGATATTTTGGTGAGACGTGACGTATGGGAAACTTTGTTTACATTTGCTGTCCATTTTTACCTAGAAGTAGGTGAGTACCTAACAGTTAGGTCACTCAGGACGCATCCTGTGGGAGAGCACCTAAGGACTCCAACGGAAATAATGGACTCTGGTAATCGCGGCTTATTAACCTTCCTGGGTTAATTCGAAATCTTTCTACTATTATATTATATGGTAGTTCTTGGCCTTGGGCCAGTCTCGTCTGGTGCTTGCCTGGTAAACCGGGCTGTTGCTGCTGGTGGCCCGCTGACCCACATATCCATCATAGCCTAGTTGATTTAGCACTTGATGGAGATATTTGTCGAGCAGTGTTTCTGATATCTTCTGCTAAGAGATTAAATAGTTTGCCTTTATTTTGCACTGCCTCTCATGGCTCTTACTTAAATATGCTGTTAAGGAAGTGTGCAGATTTAGGAAAAGGTCCTCAAGTACTTTCCAGGTATATATTATCATGTCTCCAGTGAGTGAATACATATTTAGAATTTTAAGACGTTCCCGGTAATTTAAATGCTTTAATTCTGTGCGGACAGTAAACGATTTCTGTATCTTTTCCAGGTCTGATAATTTTACTGCCCTGAACGGGGCCGTCAACACTGAGCAATATTCTAAATGAGAGAGCACAAGTGATTTGAAAAGTGTCACCACTGGTACTATTTTCTTAATTTTAAAAGTTCTCGTTATTCACTCCGTCATTGGTCTTCTTGTATTCTTTGAAAGAAAGTTCAGCCGACATAATTACACCCAGGTCTTTCACGTGATTCCATCGTTCTATCTGATGATCCTCTTGAGTTTTGTGTAGTGTCCCTTTTGAGTTCTTCATTGTTTCAATACCTAAACAGCTGGAACTTAACACCAGTGAACGTCATGTTGTTCTTCACTGCCCACTGGAAACCACTGCTTATATCTTCATGCAGTTTTTCAGTGTCATCTACCGAGGTGACTTTCATGCTTATTTCCGGGTCATCCGCAAGTGATAGAAAACTGTGACGGACGTGGTTACCTGTGTCTGCTATGATGATAAGTAACAACTAAAATTATTTTACAATTATTTGTGATATAATCACTGTTATAAAGTTATCACTCAAACAATGTAATAAAGCGATAAATAATTCTCTGTCTCTTTCTCAGGTGTACGTACACCGAGAAATGCATCTGAGTGTATGTAAACCGAGAGGTGGATGTCTCAACGAGTTTTCACTGGGAGTTTACATTAATCCCTGTTTTAGAGATTTAAATGTTCTTGATTGTTAGTGTACAAGTAAAATGTACACTACTAGACATCACCGCCGACGCTGCTAGAGATGGACTGACATTATCTTAGCTAACCACTTGACACGATGGCTACATTATCTCAGCTAACCACTTGATACCATGTAAAAACAATAAAATGTGGTAAGATATGTGGCGAAAGTTATTAATAATAGGAGCAGAACTGGTTTAATATGCTGTTTGAGGAAGCCGAATCCTTAGCCGGTGTTGGGAATTCGGATGCAGGACTTAATTTAGGTTGGTGTTGCTGGACGTACAACTTGTCCGGGAGCCCAGGTGTGGCTTCAAAGTTTCCCACTTACGTTGAACATGAATTTCAGTTTTAGAATGTTATGATCAGGAGGACTTCCACAAGGTGATTACGTTTTTTTTCCCTTAAAATATTCTTACTCTTTCACTATGTATAGATCGGCATTTTTTTATTCTAAAATACACACACACACAAAAAGTGAAGATGATAGTGGTACCGCCCGCAAAACCTAATTTTACAGCCTACTTTCCCTGCTAATTTAAATTGGTTTCAATATTTTGGCATCCGTCAGTAGCCGTCTAGGGCTGACAGGCTCCGCTAGCCATCCCTACCAACAACAAAAACTTTACGGAGGCTTTCATAACAGCGTTTATTTCACGGGATCCTCTTTGAGGAATTTGTAGCGATGAGCTCCGGAAAGGTTGAAAACTTGTACTAATGGCCAGTCTTGCACTACAAACTGCCGAAGCGGAGGTTGATGGTGGGTGAGGGGGTGGGTTTGGGGTGGGAGGGGTGTTAGACACTCTTCTTATGATGATGAAGGTTCTGGCTTCTGGAGTAAAGTTACCGTCAGGCTATTATCGGACTGAGAATCAAGCCCCTACCTTCTCCTTGCGCAGAATGAGCCGCAGTAGTTCATTCAGCATTTTATCTACTACTACTACTAATCATAATAATATGTAGCAAATTATAATTCTGTGTCTTTTTATAATTATGAGTATTTGATAAAGTTGCAGCACAGTGATCCGAGCAGTAGAACCACAATATAAATGTCTGGGGTTTGATTCCCGAACTCGAGGAGACGTATAGGCAGGGCTATCTTACACCTACTGCCCTTGTTCGCATAGCAATAAACGTACCGCAGCGAGAGCCAACTGCTGTTGATCGCAAGCTGAAGGGTTGGTCAGAATTTTATACCGAAAACGGGAGACCAGCACATAACTGTTTCCGTGACGACTAACAGACATATTTTTATGCAAGAATAGGAGTAGGTACATTGATGAGATTGTGGTGAAGGCAAATTCAATACACAGTATAAAAACTGGGTGTGGATGCTTATGAGCGTTTGTGAGTTATGCTATGGTTAATTGGGGTGATTATCTTACCATTGCCAATTTCCCTTTCAATTTTCTATCTTGATGGAAATGAACTAAGAACCAACAGAACCATCGTCAATATAATGGTTGAGACTGTACCAAGCTAAAAGTCTTTGCTACCGCTGCCCTTAGTAAGCTTGATCCCAAGCTTGCTGCCAGGAAGGAATCCTCGTGTAATGACAAATTAAGAAAGCTGAAGTCAAAGTTAATAATTTATTCCTAAATTATTTAAGGCTAAAGGAAAAAATATCAGTAAGACATAAATAAAACAACGTTGATATCGTTCCTTTCTGGATTAAAGGCCCCATTTATAACCAAACGATAACCATGACTCACGAAATCGTAATGACACGATTGCAAACAAACCATACCACGGGTGTGATTAGAACCTGCGATCAGAGAGACAAAACTCCAGACCGTGGCTAATGCGACGGTCTGGAGTTTTGTGACTCTCTGATCACGGGTTCTAACCTCCCCCTGTGGTATGTTTTTCGTTTTTTAAACGATAACTATCCTTTTGAATGACTGAAGTGATTCAAGAAAGGCCGTCCTAGCTAGTACACTCATTGACAAAGTCTTCTTCACAGACGGGCAGACGTCGCAGGCTGGAATCCCACTACGTTGAATAAAGGGCTTGAATGCTATTTCCTCTTCTGGTTGTTCAGGCATCTGTATTTGATGCGCTGAGAAGGAGGAGGATCTGCAAGCATTTGCGGTATTAAATTTTGAAGAGTTAGTCTCCAACCCCTTGCTCTCTACCTCCGGTGTTTGACATGTTAATAGCTACTTCCCGGCTGCGCCACAGTCGCAAGGAGAGCACTACAAACATGATCTCATCTCTGTTGATATAACATTGCTCTCAAAGGCAACGATCTACTATTCTATTCTCCAATAAATGTATTTATTCAATTAACCTTTCCTGGCTTCATCAGGGGACTCAAGTTTTATTATGAAGAGATGGTATCTGTTTCAAGTTTTATTGTGAAGAGATGGTATCTATATTTCAAGTTTTATTATGAAGTGGTGGTATCTGTTTCAAGTTTTATTGTGAAGTGATGGTATCTATGTTTTAAGTTTTATTGTGAAGTGGTAGTATCTGTTTTAAGTCGAGCTCGCACCCCATCATTCCAGCACTCTTTACATATACGATATTTGAAATATTTTCTAAATTCTCGTTATTAAAGCCTCGGAGCGAGATTTTGGTTATTTCTCTGTCAAATTCTGTACAGTAGGTAATTGAGGATCTGTGACACTAAGAACTGGTAAATGCTGACCAATTGAGAAGGAGAATTGTCTAGAGAATACTCAGACTTCTTACACCTCTCTCTCTCTCTCTCTCTCTCTCTCTCTCTCTCTCTCTGTTTTACACAGGGTCTGACAAGGTTAGGTTAAGGATCCCTAGCTTTATTGACAAGCTATTTACAAGTTAAGGATTCCTAACTTTATTGACAGGCTAAGAGTTGTTACCTACATCAGCTCTCTCTCTCTCTCTCTCTCTCGCCAATAGAATGCCAACATTAAATTCATAATTACAAAGCCCCCTCCCCCCAAAAAAAGAACCCGACAAAAAAAAAAAAAAAAATCCAGATATCCCGAACTAGACTTTTAACATCTACTTCAAATGAAAATTCTGAATTCTGAAACTGGCAAAAAAAAAAAAAAAAAAATCGGAAGTGTCATCCCAGTTGATGTCACAATTTGAAGTTTGAGAAGAAGTTGGTCTCAGCTATTAGCACAGGTGAGTTGCTTCTTTATTACTCAAGTTCACCTGATCCGATTGGCTTCAAATCTTCGGCTTTTTTTTTTTTTTTTTTTTTTTTGTTTACACAGATCAGATTTACAGGCCTAGAGCTGTTATCCCTCCTCAGCTCATTTCAAAGCCCATCTCTATCTAAGCTACTCATTTCAAAGCCCAGCTCTATCTAAGCTACTCATTTCAAAGCCCAGCTCTATCTAAGCTACTCATTTCAAAGCCCAGCTCTATCTAAGCTACTCATTTCAAAGCCCAGCTCTAAGTTACTCATTTCAAAGCCCAGCTCTATCTAAGGTACACAATTCAAAGCCCAGCTCTAAGGTACACAATTCAAAGCCCAGGTCTATCTAAGGTGCTCATTTCAAAGCCTAGCTCTATCTAAGCTGCTCATTTCAAAGCCCAGCTCTAAGGTACTCATTTCAAAGCCCAGCTCTATCTAAGGTACACAATTCAAAGCCCAGCTCTATCTAAGCTACTGATTTCAAATCCCAGCTCTAAGGTACTCATTTCAAAGCCCAGCTCTATCTAAGGTACACAATTCAAAGCCCAGCTCTATCTAAGGTGCTCATTTCAAAGCCCAGCTCTATCTAAGGTGCTCATTTCAAAGCCCAGCTCTAAGGTACACATTTCGAAGCCCAACACTATCTAAGGTATACTGTTATCCCTCAGGATGCCGCCCCCAACAGTCGACTAACACGCAGGTAGCTACCTACTACTAGGTGAACAGGGACAGCAGGTGTAAGGGGACATACCTAACATTTTCACCTATGCCGGGTATCAAACCACCCAGAATGTGAGTTGAGTGTGCTGCCAAGCCACACTGGCTTGCTGTAACGAGTGAAATATTCATGCAACTAATTGCACGTACAAATTCACTCTAGTCAATTGTAAACAGACCATTTCTAATTTCTAGAATTTGTGATTAATTGAAAGTGTCTTTTGATCGTTCTGAAAAGTTTAAAACTGATGTAACTTGCCCAGAGGCTGGTTGGGCGTCAGTTCCCGGTCAGCCAGGCTGTGGTTTGTACGTTGGACTACGTGCGGCCAACAGCAACAGCCTGCTTGATCAGGCCCTGATCCACCAGGAGGCATAGTCAAGGGCTGAGCTGCGGGGGCGATGACCCCTGGAACACCATCCAGGTACAAACATTAACTTTCCGATGTGGGAACTCCAGTTTGATCCCCTCCCCCCCCCAAAAAAAAAATAAAGGGGGGGGGGACCTTTTCTCAAAGCACTGTAGAAAACTTGGAATTAAAGATGCAGAGAAAGGTCACTGAGAAATATTGAAAACTCGCGTTTTAATCGCGTTCATGATTTTTTCAGTGAGATCATGAATATCGAATTTTCGTATTGATTAATTGCAGAATCAGTCACCTACTCAAACTCAACGTTTTGCCTTCCTTCAGGTTTGTGTTAATAGCTTGAAAAAGCCTTAGCTGATAGAAGTTTGACTTCGAGTTTCAACTCGGGTGAAGTGTTGTTAGCGGGAAGGTTGAAGTGTTGTTAGTGGGAAGGTTGAAGTGTTGTTAGTGGGAAGGTTGAAGTGTTGTTAGTGGGAAGGTTGAAGTGTTGTTAGTGGGAAGGTTGAAGTGTTGTTAGTGGGAAGGTTGAAGTGTTGTTAGTGGGAAGGTTGAAGTGTTGTTAACGGGAAGGTTGAAGTGTTGTTAGTGGGAAGGTTGAAGTGTTGTTAGTGGGAAGGTTGAAGTGTTGTTAGTGGGAAGGTTGAAGTGTTGTTAGTGGGAAGGTTGAAGTGTTGTTAGTGGGTAGGTTGAAGTGTTGTTAGTGGGAAGGTTGAAGTGTTGTTAGTGGGAAGGTTGAAGTGTTGTTAGTGGGAAGGTTGAAGTGTTGTTAGTGGGAAGGTTGAAGTGTTGTTAGTGGGAAGGTTGAAGTGTTAGCGGGAAGGTTGAAGTGTTGTTAGTGGGAATGTTGAAGTTTTGTTAGTGGGAAGGTTGAAGTGTTGTTAGTGGGAAGGTTGAAGTGCTGTTAGTGGGTAGGTTGAAGTGTTGTTAGTGGGAAGGTTGAAGTGTTGTTAGTGGGAAGGTTGAAGTGTTGTTAGTGGGAAGGTTGAAGTGTTGTTAGCGGGATGGTTGAAGTGTTGTTAGTGGGAAGGTTGAAGTGTTGTTAGTGGGTAGGTTGAAGTGTTGTTAGTGGGAAGGTTGAAGTGTTGTTAGTGGGAAGGTGAAGGGTTAAGGTTGAAGTGTTGTTAGCGGGATGAAGTATTGTTGAAGTGTGGTGTTAGCGGGATGAAGTGTTGTTAGTGGGAAGGTATTGTTAGCGGGAAGGTTGAAGTGTTGTTAGTGGGAAGTGTTGTTAGTGGGAAGGTTGAAGTGTTAGAGGGTAGGTTGAAGTGTTGTTAGTGGGAAGGTTGAAGTGTTGTTAGTGGGAAGGTTGAAGTGTTGTTAGCGGGATGGTTGAAGTGTTGTTAGCGGGATGGTTGAAGTATTGTTAGCGGGAAGGTTGAAGTGTTGTTAGTGGGATGGTTGAAGTGTTGTTAGTGGGAAGGTTGAAGTGTTGTTAGTGGGTAGGTTGAAGTGTTGTTAGTGGGAAGGTTGAAGTGTTGTTAGTGGGAAGGTTGAAGTGTTGTTAGTGGGAATGTTGAAGTGTTGTTAGTGGGAAGGTTGAAGTGTTGTTAGTGGGAAGGTTGAAGTGTTGTTAGTGGGATGGTTGATGGTACCATCGGGTGAGCAAATGCTCATTAGTCAATTATTTTAAGCCATTCTTGATTTGATTTTCACGAAATAACTTGAGAATGCCTCTTCTGATCGGACTGAAATTTTCAGCATTCGGGTATCTTACTTTCAAGACCAGGATTGTTATTGTAATGTATAGGACCAATTATGTCAATTTTATTTATGAATAGCACAGTATTTACCGTGAAATAACTAGATTATATCTTTTAAACGGTTCCTTTTTGAGTGGCTGACGTAATTATTCATAAGATTAATACTTTTTTGTACGTTTAACTTGGGTTGATGTAAATTTTCGTGAGTTTTTAATTTAAATAAAGTGGAGAATGTATCTTCT
Source organism: Cherax quadricarinatus (assembly GCF_038502225.1). Classification (NCBI taxonomy): domain Eukaryota; kingdom Metazoa; phylum Arthropoda; class Malacostraca; order Decapoda; family Parastacidae; genus Cherax; species Cherax quadricarinatus. Next base: position 11,480 of record NW_027201055.1, read on the forward strand.
GATCGGCTTCAAACTTTTTTTTCCCTGGTGTGTTTTCCTTAAAGGCTTTTCACTGATTTTGTATTGCGTAGTTTCTAATTCATCCCATTAAAGTATTTTCCATTCAATAACTATAAAAATTATGTGATCTGTTCCATTCCTGAAATACAGACGTATATTTCATACGTCAACTCTGTTTCAATCTTTTTTAGGTGCAACGAGGTAGAGGAAGCTGGGCTTATGGGACACAGGGATAACTTTTCTTGAATCATTAAGGTAGAAAGGACTGAAGTTATGTGTTAGGCGGATGTCTTCTCGAATCGTTCAGCGCCCAAAACACATCTAATTTCCATTGGGGTATTTTAGTTATTTACTCCTGGATGTGACCCACAGCAGTTGGTTTGCAGCTACCTGACTGCTTACACCTGTTTTCCCCTTGCTACCTAGCAGTAGGAAAACCTAACCTAACCTACCATACTACGGGTGGGGTTAGAACCCGCGATCAGTCTCTCAAAACTCCAGACAGTCGCGTTAGCCACTGGACCAGCTAGCTTCAATAAGCTAACGCAACGGTCTGGAGTTTTGAGACTCTCTGATCGTGGGTTCTAACCCCACCCGTGGTATGGTTTGTTTGCAATCGTGTCATTACGATTTTGTGAGTCAAGTAACCTAACCTAATGTTTCCGCCTGCTTGGTGATCGAATATGGGTCTCTTTAGGAGTTTGGGTTGGTCTAAGAGTGGGTGGCCTGGCAAGAGGGTGTTGGGTGTGCGGGAAAACGTGTGAATTGTCTAGAGGATGATAGGGAGGTTTGGTTGTGGCAGACTATTGAGTGGGCAGATGGGCGGGTGGGCTTACGGAAGACAGGTGGGCAGGCGTTTGGACAGATGGATAATTAAACGGGAAGGCGGGAACGTAGACAGGCAGGTGGTTGAGTAGGCACATAGGTGGGTGGGTAGTGGATCGAGCGAGCAGGTGGGTGAACGGGTGGTCAAGTGGGAAAACGTGTGGTAGTCGAGGGGGCACATGAGCGGGTAGTCGAAATGAGTAGTTGGGCTGGTAGTCGAGTGGCCGGGCAGGTAAGAAAACACCTGACTTTTATTTCAGTAAAACACTCTGACTTCCTAACACTCCAGTCATCACTCCCTTCTCTATATCATATCCCTCCCATCTCATCTCCCTTTTCCTTAAAAAAAAGTGATAAAATATAATATGGGACACCAATCAGAAGGGTAACAAGGGAAGGAAGATGGTGGTGACTTAGCAGCGTCCAGCGATACATAAGAGAGAAATCTGACAGTGAGGGAGAGATTGCGTGTAACTGTGTAAGAACTCTTGGCTAATTACTTGGCAAATTGCATGATCTGTTTTTTTGGGGGGTCAGGGTTTGGACCATTGAAATGTATTTTGAAGAAGTATTTCGTGTTTAGGATTGGTACAGACACATAAAAGAACTCCCCCTACCCCCCGCGCAAGCACGTACGCATGCGCGCGGACACATACATCACACACACACACACACACACACACACACCACACACACACATGGTATCCTCGCATTGCATAATTCGACCTGCCTCTCATGGGCCAGTACGCCTGCTGCTGTTCCTTCTTTCTTGTGTTCTTCTTAATTCTAGTCCTTTGCACCTCAGTGCAGGTGACTGGAGTAATGCAGAGTGCACCGTAAGTTTGCAGTGCAGTTAAACAGCATTGAAAATCTGAAACGAATCACGTTATGTATTCACAAGTTGTATGCACAATAATATCCCAATTCTTTAATATAAGAGGGAAATTAGACCATACATAGCCCATCTCTAATTCAGAGTTCCACTAAGGAACATCAACCTTAAAACTAAATTGAACAGGCATTCTCATGTCATCTGTAAGACCAATATTCTAAAATACTCAAGCACATTAAGCTTGAAGCCGCTCGAAAGTTTGATTATCAAGCTATCAGCACTGAAGGGGTTAAGAGGCGGGAGAGTTACCTTCTCTTAATATCTTTATTTTTCCCCTATAATCTACCTTGTCAATAATTACTATCATATTTGCTTTGTCTGCTGTCGTAAGGTGAAGTCCAGGATCTTACCTTAATTCATGGTATAACTTAACAAATCTTTGACGACGATTGTGTTGCCGAGGACTGAGCATTGCTCAGACCTCTGAATTAAGGAGAGATCCTAGACTTCACCTTACCACAGCAGTCTTAGTAAATGCGATAGTCATTATGGACAAGGTAGATTATAGGGAAAAAATACCATATTAGAGGACAGGGGAACTGACGTTCCCCTTAGCTAATCAGAAGCAATACTCGGAAATTATCGCATGAAAAATCACTATTTCAATTATCCCAGTTCATCCCACAAGAAAAGACCCATTGGGAGGCATACAGGTTAAAATCAATTCAACTTTTTTTCTACGAGTGACCAGTGTTTAAGTAATTAATTGAAAAATAATATTTATATATTTAACAATAGTCTCTGGCACAGACGATATTAACACAGAGAAAAAATAAGCATTATGTAGATTTAAATAACCCAATAAAATCAAACATTCTTCAGTTATTTCATGTAAATTAATGTAACTGATGAAACTGCCCAGTTAAAACTCGCACAACCTTAAACCAAGACACACTACAGTCTTACAAGACACACTACAGTCTTTCAAGACACACTACAATCTTACAAGACACACTACAGTCTTACAAGACACACTACAGTCTTACAAGACACACTACAGTCTTACAAGACACACTACAGTCTTACAAGACACACTACAGTTTTACAAGACACAGTCTAGTCTTACAAGACACACTACAGTCTTACAAGACACACTGTAGTCTTACAAGACACACTACAGTCTTACAAGACACACTACAGTCTTACAAGACACACTACAGTCTTACAAGA
>NW_027201056.1:0-14340 GCF_038502225.1 Cherax quadricarinatus
ATTGATTCTATGTCGTTCTTAGGTTCTGCCACCTGATCTGAGTTCTCTTGTTCACTTTCTTCTAGGCTAATTTCTTCCCTTTGCTCGTTATAGTTTTCTCATCCTCCCTTCCCCTTTCTGCTATGTTATGTATCCCTGTTTCCTTATTTTCTGACTTGCTCTGTATGACGTTTTATACTCTTACTTTCACTCCTTGGTTTTCACCTCCATTTGCATTTTCCTCCTATTCTTTTTCCTTTTCCCCTGTTTTCCACTCTTTGTATAACTCTGGCAAGCTCCTTAGAAACTTCCTTACACTTTCTAGGTTTTCACTTTCAGTACCTCTCTTATTCTTAACCAGCTGTCCCTTTCACTGGGACAAATCTAGAAATTGCTTTCTTGTTTTTGGTCATTTGTCATGGTTGCATGAAGCTTTGTACTTGATATATTTGATGTTTTACTGCATATTTCACAATCCATGCCCCTCATGTTTCTCCCAAAGATTTTTTCACAAATACAACAGCCTTTATTCCTGGCCATGATTACTTTTAAACAGGTGTATGTGGTGGATGGTGTATTTATTATGTGCGGCTGGTGGTGGGGTGGCTGGTAGGTGGTGTGGGCTGGGCGGTGGGTATCCTTGGGTCTATGGAAAGAAGGTGAAGGTATGAGGAGGGGTGCCGAGGGGTGTGATTGTTGGAAGGGTGGTGTAGGATCCGGGGAATGGAGTGGGGGCATGAGGCGGGGACTGGTGGGTGGGGTGCGGGTGGCACTTGCGCACTTGTTCTCATATAATTATACCATATTTATTTATTTACTTATTTATATATTAATTTGAACATGATACAGAGAAGTACAAAGGAATACAGTAGCTAAAGTGTAACATACCAAAGCCCCTTGTATGCAGAGCATTATGGGCAGGCTTAAAGTTAACTTATGATTAACTAGCAATGATATATTCAGTGGTAAAACATTATTGTAAACAGATAACAATTAAGCACAAATGAGTATTACAAAGACAGGTCATATGGTCATGTACTGTGTTGCTGTGCATTCAGTAGAATGGAGGATTCTGTTAGGTAATGTAATTAAAAAATAACAAAGTTTGATTGGGTCACAGGTTAAACATTTATTAGATACAATTATAAGAAACATTTATGAGATACAATCCATACCATGCGCGGGATTGAACCTGCGGTCAGAGAGTTCAATCCCGCCCGTGGTATGGTTTGTTTGCAATCATGTCATTATGATTTCATGAGTTATAAGATACAATTATTCAGTATTTATTTAGTTGTGGGTGAGTAAGTGATTTTTGAGAAGAGACTTGAATTTATAAACAGTGTTTCTTTTATATTCACAGGTAACGAATTCCAGATTTTAGGGCCTTTTATGTGCATTGAGTTTTTGCATAGTGTGAGATGGACACGAGGAACATCAAAGAGTGATCTGTGCCTTGTGTTATGGTCATGTGTTCTGTTAAGGTTGGTAAGGTGATGTTTGAGGGGAGGGTTTATATCTGAGTTAAGTGTTCTATATATGTAGTAGGTGCAGTAATAAGTATGGACGTTTTGTATGGTGAGTTGGTTTAGAGCTTTGAATATTGGTGGAGTGTGCTGCCTGTAGTGGGAATTTGTTATCATTCTGACTGCAGCCTTTTGTTGGGTAATTAGTGGTCTGAGATGGTTTATTGTTGTAGAGCCCCATGCACAAATTCCATAGGTGAGACAGGGGTAAATAAGTGAGTGATATAGGGCCAGGAGGGCTGACTGCGGAACATAGTACCGTATCTTCGATAGTATGCCTACGGTCTTGGAATTTTTTTTGGAAATGTGTTGTATATGTGTTTGAAATTTGAGTCTATTATCAAGGTGGATTCCTAAGAATTTTTCCTCTGTGAGCTTTGTGATACATGATCCGTTGATCATTATGTTAAGAGGGACATCTGTAGCTCTGTTACCAAACTGAAGGAAGTAGGTTTTGTCAATGTTTAGAGTAGGTTTGTTAGTTCTCATCGAGGTAGATATTTTCTGTAATTCGGTAATCACAGTATTGGCTAGCATGACTGGGCTCGGGTGAGAGAAGACGTATGTAGTGTCATCTGAAAATAGTGTGGGTTTGAGTAGTTGCGATGCATTTGGTAGGTCATTTATATATATGAGAAAGAGAAGAGGGCCAAGGACACTTCCGTGTGGGACACCAACTGTAATTGGCTGTGCAGAAGAGTTTGCCCCATTTGTGTACACATATTGGCTTCTGTTGCTGAGGTATGACTTTACGTAGTTGAGGGAGTGCCCTCTTATACCATAGTGCGACAATTTTATATGGAGCAAGTCATGGTCAACTGTATCAAAAGATTTACGTAAGTCAATGAAGATCCCCAGTGGGACTTCTTTTTTCTCTTTTGCAGTGTATATATGTTCTAGCATGTGTATAATAGCATCATTAGTATTTTTATTAGGCCTGAACCCAAATTGACAAGGGTTGAGTATGTTGTGGGAGATGAGGTAGGAATAGATTCGCTTATGAATTAATTTTTCGAAGATTTTAGAGAGAAGGTGTAAGTTGGATATTGGCCTATAGTTATTCAAGTCTGTTTGGTCTCCTCCTTTATGGATCGGGGTGACCCTTGCTATTTTGAGAACTGTAGGGAAGGTAGAGGATTCAATGGATTTGTTAAAGAGTGTTGCAATGATTGGTGATACAGGTCCTCCATCACAAATCCTGCATCATTGGGACCTGTAGTGTGCTGGATTACTGAGTTTGCCGAATTACAGAGTGGTTAGGTTAGAATACACTTAATAAAATTAACCAACTTGACTTACACAGTTCATTGAATATCGGCAAAAATCGAACATCTCCGCTACTTTGAGCTCAATTTCAAGGTACTTTTCGTTATGAAAGCAGTCAAAATCATGTCTATCTCTGTTATATATCTTCCATTCTATCAAATGAGTCAAAAAATTGAGAATACAACCATAAAAACCTTACGAAAATATACTGCAAAGAGGCGGCAAATGGCTAAGAAGTGATCTCCCTTATTTATTGTCTGTCTCTTTTATTTTTGTTGCATGTTAAGAAGCATCTTTCCATCATACATTGCCCAAGTTTCAATGAGATAGCCCAACAAACAAACGAGAAAAAAAAATATTTACCAAAAATCACATATGGCAAGCCCAAGCCAGGTACTGGAAATAAGTCACTTTGTCTGACTTTTCTGGGTTATCCCAGGTTTTCTATACATACACTGCTATGTATGATAATCTATGTAACTGGATTTGTGTATACCTGAATAAACTTATTTACTTCTAGTCTGTCAACTGAGTACAAGAAACCGCCCATTCACTTATTTCAACTACCCAATAAAGTGGTCAGAAATTGGCAATTTGGCTGATTTCACACAAATTTCAACAGATGCCAATTTCAAAATAGGATCCAGAATAAACAATGCAGACATTCCTCGCACTAAAATAAAATTTTCTCTGTTCATTAGTCATGTCTCCAGGCCCCTCTTATATTACTCTTGCTTACCATTTGGAATTTTTATTCACAAAAAATAGAAGATTTACTGTTAAGCAGACTGCTGCATTATTGTAATAATTGTATAAATTATGTCAATCCATTCTTGACTCCGTACTGGAATTTAGACTGGCAGGCGGACAGGTATTGGACGGTGACGTCATTTGTTTACTCTTGAGCTTCGCTAAAGAATAGAACATTTTCGCTACTGTGAGCGCAATTTCAAGGTACTTTTCATCATGAAAGCAATCAGAATCATATCTATTTCTGTAATATATCTTCCATTCTATCAAATGAGACCGAAAAAATGAGAATATAACCATAACAACCATACAAAAATATACCGCTAAGCGGCCGCTAATGGCTGAGAAGTGAACTCTGCTATTTATGGTCTGATTTCTTTCATTTTTGGTGTACGTGAAGAAGTATCTTTCTATCATACATTGCCCAAGTTTGAATAAGATAACCCAACAAACAACTGAGAAAATAATAATAATAATAATAATAATAATAATAATAATAATAATAATAATAATAATAATATCTTTATTTACTACACATACATGTACAAGGTATACAGGCCTAGCTGACATCAGCGACATACTACTGTATAGAAAGCCACTTGTTATGCTGAGTATTTCAAGAAAATTATGTCAGTGTCCCAGGATAACACCCACGCTAGTCGGCTAACACCCAGGTACCCATTTATTGATGGGTAAACATAGACAACAGGTCATAAACCATACCCCCGGCCGGGATTGAACCCGCGGTTTGTTTGCAATCGTGTCATTAAGATTTCTTGAGTCATAGACAACAGGTGTAAAGAAACACGCCTAATGTTTCTACCCCGGCTGGGAATCGAATATTTACCAAAAATCATATATGGCTAACCCAAGCCAGGTACTAAAAATAAGCCACGTTGACTTTTTTGGGGTTATCCTAGGTTCTCTACACATATGCTGCTATGTGTGATAATCTATAGAGAGAAAATAACTTTTTTGTTTCATGTTTATGGTGGAGTACAAGTGTATATCATAGTTAGCCCTGTTCTATATTCCATTTTCTCTAATATAAGTCTCCAAGACAAGGATAGGAGAATGGTATTTGTTTACCATATCCTCTTCATAACTCTGTCGAACTGCTCAGTGTTATGCCAAATATTTTTCATTCTGGAGTATTTAACATGTTTTTTGTTATTTATATTGTTTCTTATGTCATATTAAATCAATTGTGATAGGCAAATAAGCTGTAGTGTTGATATTAGCGTAATAATAAGCATATTCTCCTGCTTCATGAGACTGAGCTCATGGCATCTGACAGTGGCTTCAAAGCCACCTTATCTTTAATGGATAATGTACTGTGTAGGTGCTTTACATAAGAGAAGCATTTCTTTTATTCATTGGAACCATGGCTAGGGCTAAAAGTAAGCAGGTTAAAACAATAAATGGAGGAAAAGAAATTGGAATGACTTATGCAGCAAGTAGTACCACCAAACAGTTCCAGCAGGTTGGTGTGGCCACCCTGGAAATTTGAAATTATGCTAGCCAAAATTAGTGCCGAATAACTGAAGGAACCGAATAACTGATTGCCGGATTTGTGATGGCGGACCTGTAGCACTTGTGACGCTTTTTTTGTATAGAAAGGGTGGTAAGATATTTAAATCTCCTGTCTTGTTTTTTAGTGTGTTGATAATAAGGGAGACTTCAGTAGGGTTAGTCGGAGCTAGGAACAGTTGTTCGGGTAATTGCAAGTATGGTAGTCATTGGGTGGGGTATCTGAGCTTGGGATTTTATTGGTAAGGTTTTTTCCTATAGTGGAGGAGAAATTATTGAGTCTGTTTGCTGTTTCAGTTGGTGGGAGTTTGGGTTCATCTGGTTTTCTTAATTCAATTTCACTATTCCGTGATATCTTTTTTGTTCCTAGAATTTCTGATAGGGTTTTCCAGGTCTTTTTCATATCACCTCTTAAGTTGGATAATCTGTTCTCATAATACAATTTTTTAGCCCTTCTTATCAGGCTGGTTATGATTGACAAGTAACATTTTGTTTGGTCTCTGGTTATGTGACCCATTCTGTACTGTTTTTCATATAGGTGTTTTGTATTTATGGATTTGAGGATGCTGGGTGTTAGCCATAGTTTGACACTACACTCGGGATTAAAAGGATTAACTCTTATCCATAAGTTTAGTTTACTATGTCACTGTCTATTTATATCCTTTTCTCATCGCTATAACACTTGTATGATCGCTTTCACTTCACTGTCACCTCTGACAATTTTTTTTTTCACAGGTGATGGTCGACCCCTGAATATATTCCGTATATTATGCACTATATTCACTACATTCCTTATGAGATGAGAAACAGACCATCGGTACAAAACACTACCCACTGTGGGGTAACACCTTACTAGTGAGTGTTATCCACTCAGGATAACACAAGGTAGTGTTATTCACCCTGGATAACCCAGGGTAGTGTTATACATCCAGGGTAACCTACAGTAGTGTGTGTTATCCACCCAGGACAACCCAGGATATTGTTATCCTCCCTGGATAACCTAGGGTAGTGTTATGCACCCAGGATAACCTAGGGTAAACAAACCATACCACCGGCGGGATCGAACCCACGGTCAGAGAGTCTCAAAACTCCAGACCGTCGCGTTAACCACTGGACCAGCTAGCCACAATAAGATTCCTCCAACTAGGTATATTTCTACACCATAGGAAGGTTAGCATAGGCACCACTGTGACCACAAATGCAAGTTTTTACAGACAAATCTCCAGCTAGCGTGGCCGTGATGAACTCTAGCTCAAGTCCCTTCACTGCCGTCAACATGACTCACGAAATCGTAATGACACAATTGCAAACAAACCATACCACCGGCGGGATTGAACCCGCGGTCAGAGAGTCTCAAAACTCCAGACCGTCGCGTTAGCCACTGGACCAGCTAGCCACAATAAGATTCGTCCAACTAGGTATATTTCTACACCATAGGAAGGTTAGCATAGACACCACTGTGACCACAAATGCAAGTTTTTACAGACGAATCTCCAGCTAGCGTGGCCGTGACGAACTCTAGGTCACAGTGGTGCCTATGCTAACCTTCCTATGGTGTAGAAATATACCTAGTTGGACGAATCTTATTGTAGCTAGCTGGTCCAGTGGCTAACGCGACGGTCTGGAGTTTTGAGACTCTCTGACCGCGGGTTCAACCCCGCCCGTGGTATGGTTTGTTTGCAATCGTGTCATTACGATTTCGTGAGTCATAACCTAGGGTAGTGAGTGTTATCCATCCAGCATAACCCAGGGTAGTGTTATCCAACCATGATAAACCACAATAACCCAGGGCAACGTTATCCACCCAGGATAACCCAGGATAGTGTTATCTACCCACGATAAAGCAGAATAATGTTATCAACCCTGGCTAAACCACGAAAGTGTTATTCACCAAGGATAACACTGGGTAGTGATATCCACCCAGGGTAACCTAGGGAATGAGTTTTATCCACCCAGTATAACCCAGTGTAGTGTTATCCACCCAGGAGAGTTATCCACCTTGGATAGTGTTATCCACCCAGGATAACCCTGGGTAGTATTGTCCACCCATGATAACCTAGGGTAGTGAATGTTATCCACCCAGGATAACCCAGGGCAGTGTTATCCACCCAAGATTAAACAGAGTAGTGATATCTAACCAGGAAAACCAAGGGTACTATTATCCACTCAGGCTTGTGTTATCCACCCAGTGTATTGTTATCCACCCAGGATATCACACGGTAATGCTATACTCCCAGGATAACCCAGTGTAGTGTTATCCACCCTGGCTAACCAAGGATAGTGTTGTCAACCTAGGATAAAACAGGATAGTATTATCCACCCTGGCTAACCCAGGATAGTTTTATTCACCCAGGATATCCCAGGATCATGCCATCCACTCTGGGTAACCTAAGATAGTGCTATCCACCCTGGCTAACCCAGGTTAGTGTTATCCACACAGGATAACCCAGGATAGTGTTATCCACCCTGGCTAACCCAGGATAGTGTTATCCACCCAGGATGACCCACATTAGTGTTATCCACCCTGGATAACCCTTGGTAGTGTTATCCACCCAGTATAACCTAGATTAGTGAGTCTTATCCACCCAGGGTAACCCAGGGAAGTGTTATCCACCCACGGGAACCCAGGGTAGCATTATCCACATATGAAAACCTAGGGTAGCGAGTGTTATCCACCCAGGATGACTCAGGGTAGTGTTAACCACCCAGGGTAACCTAGGGAAGTGAGTGTCATCCACCCAGGATAACCCAGGGTGATGTTATCCACCCAGAATAACCCAGGATAGTGTTATCCACCCAGGATAGTGTTATCCACCAAGGAAAACCCAGGACAGTGTTATCTGCCCAGGATAACACAGGGTAGTGTTATCCACCCATGATTACCAAGGGTAGTAAGTATAATCCACCAAGGATAACCCATGATAGTGTTATTAACCCTGGATAATGCTGGGTTGTTTTATCCATCCAATGTAACCTAGTGTAGTGTTATGCACCCTGGATAACCCAGAGTAGTGTTATCCTCCCTGGATAACCTTGGATAGTGAGTGTGAAACACCCAGGAGAGTGTTATCCACCCAGGATAACTTAGGGTAGTGAGTTTTCCACCCAGGATAACCCAGGGTAGTGTTATCCATCCTGTATATACCAGGGTAGTATTATCTACCCAGGATAACCTAGGGTAATGAGTGTTATCCTCCCAGGATAATCGATGATAGTGTTATCCACCCAGGAAAACCCAGGATTTTGTTATACACCCTGGATAGTGTTTTCCATCCTGGCTAACCCAGGTTAATGTTATTCACCCTGGATAACCCTGGGTAGTGTTATCCACCCAGGATAACCTAGGGTAGTGAGTGTTATCCATTCTGGATAACTGAGGGTAGTTATATCCACCCAGGATATCCTAGGGTAGTGTTATGCAGCCAGAATAACCCAGGGTAGTGTTATCCAACCAGAAAAACCCAGGGTAGTGTTATCTACCCAGGATAACCCAGGGAAACATTATCCACTGAGGATAGAGTTATCCACCCAGGGTAGTGTTATACATCCTGGCTAACCCAGGATAGTGTTTTCCACCCAGGATAACCCAGGATAGTGTTATCCACCCTGGATAACAGGGTAGTGCTATCCACCGAGGATAATCCAGGGTAGTGTTATCCAACCAGTATAACCCCAGGTAATGTTATCCACCCAGGATTACCCAGGGTTTTGTTATCTACCCAGGATAACCTAGGGTAGTGGGTGTTATCCACCTAGGATAACACAGGACAGTGTTACCCACCCAGGGTAGTGTTACCCTCCCAGGATTACCTACTGTAATGAATGTTATCTACCCAGGAAAACCCAGGATAGTGTTTTCCACCCTGGATAACCCTGGGTAGTGTTATCCACCCAGTATAACCTAGGGTAGTGTTATCCACCCAGGATAACCCATGGCAGTGTTATCCACCCTGGATAACCCATGGTAGTGTTATCCACCCAGGATAACCTAGGGTAGTGAGTGTTATCCACCCAGGATAGCCCAGGATAGCCCAGGATAATGTTATCCACCTTGGATAACCCAGGGTTGTGTTTTCCACCCTGGATAACCTAGGGTAGTGTCATCCACCCTGGAGAACCCAGTTCTGTGCAATTAAGTGACTCTGCGATATACAGGCCTATCCCCTCTTCTTCCAATTCACTCTGTCGCATCTGTATAGGTTGTAACCTGGGATCCATATTTCGTTGTCCATATGATCCTTCATGTGGGTCTCTGTGAAAGCCATGAATATTGCATTTGCCTCTGCAAGCAGTCCACGGATGAAAGGTATTTTGTTGTTCGTTGCTGGGTTTAGACCTTTTATATTTGCAAAGAAGTATGTTATCGGACTGGTTTTATTAGTGGTACTGGGGGGAACTTTTTTTTCTGGCACTAATATCTGTATTTGTTGGTTTGGAGTGGAGGCCATCGACAGTGGTTCCACTCCAGAAATGACTGGATTTGGTGTACGATTTCTGCCATTTCCTGCCAGTTGTTTTTCCTTCCTTCTCCCTCTTGAGTGGCTGTGGCTACCCAGGTTTTCCCATGGTCTGGTTCTTTTGTATCTTTTTGTCCCCTTTAGATGGTGTGCCTGGCAATTTAAGTTATAGCGCTGTCTTTCCTTTACTGAAGAGGGACACATTTCAGGGTGAAAAAACTTACAGGAAGTGAGTTTGCATTTTCCTGTTGTAATATGGGCACGGCATTTTCTAGGGTGGTCATAGTTGCACGTCCCATCTGTTTTTCCAGATTTCCCATGCCTGCAGATACCAAAGTGCATAATATGTGCACAGGTTTGGTTTCCGTTTGCCAAGGATTTTTGTGACTATTTCCTGTTGGTGCATGTTTTCCTGTCTCATTCCTATCCTCACTAGTACTAACAATGGAGCTCTCACCAGTTGTTTCTGGTAATATATCCTCACTATTACTAGTGGAGTCCCCTTGTTTGCTATCTCCTGTGGTATTACTAGTTTGTAATATTGGTTTCATCTTGTCCTTTACTACACTTGTTTCCCCACTACAGCTCCTGTCCCCCTTGAGGCAATTTATATGCATTCCCTCATGCGTACAGTTACTGTCTACCAGGACAGCACCTCCAGCCTCACCGTTACTGTCTACCAGGACAGCACTTCCAGCCCCACATTTACTGTCTACCAGGACAGCACGTTACTGTCTACCAGGACAGCACTTCCAGCCCCATATTTACTGTCTACCAGGACAGCACCTCCAGCCTTACAGTTTCTGACTACCCGCACCCCACCTCCCAGTCCCCGCTTCATGCCCCCACCCCATTCCCTGGATCCTACACCACCCTTCCAACAATCCCACCCACCATCCTCCCTCCTTGTACCCTCGCCTTCTTTCCACAGACCCCTTTCTCCCAGCTTATCACCTCACTGCACTGCCCACTCCTCCTATTGTCCCTACCCTCTACCCAAGGATACCCACTGCCCAGCCCACCCACCCCACCTACCAGCCACCCAACCACCAGCCACACATAATAAATACACCATCCACCACATACACCTGTTTAACCCTTTGGGGGTTTCGGCCGTATTAGTACAGCTTACTCCCCAGAGTTTTTGATGTACTAGTATGCATAAATTCTAGTGCCCTCAAATCTAGTGAGAGAAAGCTGGTAGGCCTACATATGAAAGAATGGGTCTATGTGGTCAGTGTGCGCAGTATAAAAAAAAATTCTGCAGCACACAGTGTGTAATGAGAAAAAAAAAACTTTGTGTTTTTGGAATAAAACAGCGACTTTGCACTGTATTTTCGTATAGTATTTATTGTTGTATTCTAGCTCTCTTGGTCTCATTTTATAGAATGGAAGATATATTACAGAAATTGAGATGATATGGACTGGTTTTACAATGAAAAGTACCTTGAAATTGAGCTCAAAGTAGCAGAAATGTTCGATTTTTACCAAAGTTCAAAAGTAAACAAATCATGCCAAGCATCCAATACACATCAACTGGTGAGTCTAATATTCTTTCACAAGTGCGCTGATATTATTTATACCATTTCTACACTAATGCAGTAGTCTGCATAACAGTAAATCTTCTATTTTTTGTAAGAATAAAAATTCAAAGTGGAAAGCCAAAGAAATATAAGAGGGGCCTGGGGATGTGACTGACGAACAGAGAACTTGTTATTTTAGTGCCAGGAATGTCTTTTTTGTTTATTCTGGATCCTATTTGGAAATTGGCATCTTTTGAAATTTGTGTGAAATTGGTAAAATTGCTAAATTCTGACCACTTTGTTGGATAGTTGAAATCAGTAAATGGGTGGTTTGTTGTACTCATTCGATAGAAAAAATGAAATTCTAGCAAAATAGTTATGATTTTTGTCGATTAGTACATTGGAAGTGGCCAAAAATAGGACTCAAAGTGGGCAAAATCGCCAATGCATAAACATTGTCGAAACCGCTAACTTCACGAGAGCATAATTCCGTAAGTTTTCCATCAAATTTCATACTTTTGGTGTCATTATAATCGGGAAAATATTCTCTTATCTTTTCATGAGATTTTTTTTTTTTTTTTTTTTTGAAGTTTTGGCGACCCTGAGAACAAGTCTCTGAGAGGGCCTGGCGAGCCCCAAAGGGTTAAAAGTAATCATAGACAGGTATAAAGGCTGTTGTATATGTTAAAAAATCTTTGGGAGAAACATGAGGGGCATTGATTGTGAAATATGCAATAAAACATCACATATATCATGTACAAAGCTTCATGCAACCATGACAAATGACCAAAAACAAGAAAGCCATTTCTGGATTTGCCCCAGTGAAAGGGACAGCTGGTTAAGAATAAGAGAGGTACTGAAAAGTGAAAACCTAGAAAGCTTAAGTTTCTAAGGAGCTTGCCAGAGTTATACAAAGAGTGGAAAACAGGGGAAAAGGAACAAGAAAAAGAGGAAAATGCAAATAGAGGTGAAAGCCAAGGAGTGAAAGTAAGAGTAAGAGTAGAAAACGTCATACAGAGCAAGTCGGAAAATAAGGAAACAGGGATACATAACATAGCAGAAAGGGGAAGGGAGGATGAGAAAACTAGAGCAGGAACAAACGAAAATGAGCAAAGGGAAGAAATTAGCCTAGAAGAAAGTGAACAAGAGAACTCAGATCAGGTGGCAGAACCTAGGAACGACACAGAATCAATAAATATAGGTAGTCAGAACATTTGCAGTTACTATGCTAAAGGTATATGCCTATATGGCAGAGATTGTTGGAATAAACACACCAGAAAATGTGCGAACATGTTGAGGAAGGGAAAGTGTCGTTTCAACAAAGAGTGCAGGTACTTCCATCCAGTAATGTGTAAAGCTTCAATGCAGTCCAGAGAGTGTTATGACCTGAGCTGCCCAGACCATCATGTAAAAGGAATGTGGCACTACAGAGTTAGCAGAGAAAGTGAAATTGAACAGCATTCTTTTTTAGACAAAAAGACAAAAGATCAAAAAAAAGTTAGAGACAAACAGGGGGAATGGTACAGAGAGGACAGGTGGGCAGTAAAATGGGGCATACCAAATCAGGCATCAGTCCATCAAGGCCAAATAAGCAAACAAATGCAAAGCCAGTACTGGAGAAACCAGGGGCATGTGCACCAGTGGACATACCAGGTAGTACACCACCAGTGGTAATAATGAAACACAAAGTGAGACATAACATCCTGCTTGGTAATTCCTGCTTCATATTTGCTAATATACACAGGGTTTGAAATCAAATAAAAATGACAAAGTTAGTTATGTCAGTGGGCTCCTAACAGAAGCGAATGCCATATTCGGAGCATTTACAGAAACACATACAAGGGATGTTTTGGATGGAGAGATAAAGATAGAAAACTACAACATGTATAGATGTGATAGAATCAATAGGCCACAAGGAGGAGTAGGAATCTATGTAAAGGATACTTTCCGTTGCACAGAAGTGCTGAATTCTATGAATGATACAGAAATTCTAGGCATTAAAGTTGAAAATAGGAATTTGGTAATTATCCTAGTATACAAACCACCATCAGCTACTGCTGAGGAATTCACAGATCAGTTAAGTAAGATAGATAGCTATCTGGATAGGCTAGAAAATCCTACAACAAATATTTTACTCCTTGGAGATTTTAATCTCCCTCATGTAAAATGGAAGATGGCACAACATAATGTTATACCAGAAATATCCCTGCGAAGCACCCTGGCTCAACAGGCACATACCAGGGAAATAATGAGGTTTTGTGAAAAGTTCTCTTTAAACAAACAGGTAATTGATCCCACTAGAAATGAAAATACCCTGGATTTGATATTCACAAACAACGAGGAACTGATCAGAGACAACAGTTTCTAAAATTATTTACTCTGATCATAACATCATAGAGGTTCAAACTAGTATTAACTCAGGGGTAGGAAACTGCATTGCTAAAGTTAGAGATGGAATGTTCAGTAAGTTTAATTTTAACAACCATTGAATTAACTGGGAAAAAATAAACCAAGAGCTATCAGACATACCCTGGGAATCAGACATGAGCACTCTAAATCCCCACCAGTGCCTAGAGAAGCTGAATACAGAAGCATACGAAGTATGTATGAAACATGTACCATTGAGGAACCCCAGAAGAAGATCAGATATATAGAGAGCGCATAGGAGATGGTACAGAAGATGACAACGGGTTACTGAACTGCTTAAAAACACAAATATGCTACAACAGAGGAAAGATAGACTTAGCAGAGAGATCACTTAATTAGAGCGAAAACTTAGGATGTCATACCTCACAGAAGAAGTACAAAGGGAACAAAAGGCCATGCAGGACATTGCAAGAAACCCAAAATATTACTATTCCTATGCAAAATCCAAGCTAAGAACTACCTGTAGAATTGGACCACTACTGAGAGGAGACTTGTATACAGACAACGAACAGGAAATGAGTGAAATCTTAAAAGAACAGTATGAGTCGTTGTTTAGCAACCCACTAAATGACAGCAAGGTAGAAAATGCAGAAATATTGTTCACTCCAGAAGGCTACGTAGACCAACTAACTGACATTAGTACAAATCACATAGATATCGAAAAAGAAATGGAAAACATGCCCACTCATTCAGCATCTGGACCAGATTCAAGAAATGCAAAGTACCACTAGCACAAGCCCTCAGTATTCTTTGGAGAAAGAGCTTAGATCTAGGTGAAATACTGGAGGCCTTAAAGAGTGCAGACATAGCTACTTTGCAGAAGGGAGGTAGTAGTGCACTAACTAAAAATTACAGACTGATAGCCCTAACCTCTCACATCAT
>NW_027201057.1:0-14316 GCF_038502225.1 Cherax quadricarinatus
CATTTGAGGGGGACGTTGAGAGCTGTGAACCCCAAACACAGCATTTCCTCAAAGAGGAACTTAACTCTTCAAATGTAGCCTCACCATGGAGCATTACCCATATATGATATTACAACAAATGTTTTAATATCATTATATACAGACAGATGTAATTACAGAGAGGGACACACAGAAATCTGTGCTGTGTAAATACATCCACCCGGGTAGACTCGTACCGTAGTCCAGCCAGAAGAGAAGAACTTCTCGTCCGGTTACACCACCATGGTGAGGCCAATTATTTTAAATTTTATCCTTCTATTTATATATCATAGTATTTAATTCCTTAATTTAAATTGTATGTATGTATATGTATATGTGTGTTTTTGTTTGTATATGAGCGAAGCATTTATGGTGTTTCTATGTATATGGTGTTTCTACATAACAGTGTGATGTATGTATTTATGGTGTGATCTTTGTCTAGTGTTTCTATGTATAACAGAGTGATGTATGTATTTATGGTGTGTGATGTATGCATTTATGGTGTGATCTTTGTCTAGTGTTTCTATGTATAACAGAGTGATGTATGTATTTATGGTGTGATCTTTGTCTAGTGTTTCTATGAGTGATGTATGTATTTATGGTGTGATCTTTGTCTAGTGTTTCTATGTATAACAGTGTGATGTATGTATTTATGGTGTGATCTTTGTCTAGTGTTTCTATGTATAACAGTGTGATGTATGTATTTATGGTGTGATCTTTGTCTAGTGTTTCTATGCACAACGATACATAAAACTGTAATGATACAAATAAGGTTCAAATGTACCTTATTTGTATCATTACAATTTTAGGCATCGTGACACAGTGCTGACATAATCATGACACAGCAGGGTTGACACAGTCATGACACAGCAGCACTGACACAATCATGACATAGCAGTGCTGACAGTCATGCCAAAACAGTACTGACACCGCTATGACACAGCAGTGCCGACATAGTCATGACACAACAGTGCTGACAGTCATGCCACAACAGTGCTGACAGTCATGACACAACAGTGCTGACACAGTCATGACACAACAGTGCTGACAGTCATGACACAACAGTGCTGACAGTCATGACACAACAGTGCTGACACCATGCTGACAGTCATGACCTAGCAGTACTGATAGTCATGACATAGCAGTACTGATAGTCATGACATAGCAGTACTGATAGTCATGACATAGCAGTACTGATAGTCATGACATAGCAGTGCTGACAGTCATGACCTAGCAGTACTGATAGTCATGACATAGCAGTACTGATAGTCATGACATAGCAGTACTGATAGTCATGACATAGCAGTACTGATAGTCATGACATAGCAGTACTGATAGTCATGACATAGCAGTACTGATAGTCATGACATAGCAGTGCTGATAGTCATGACATAGCAGTGCTGATAGTCATGACATAGCAGTACTGATAGTCATGACATAGCAATGCTGACAGTCATGACATAGCAGTACTGACAGTCATGACACAGCAGTACTGACACAGTCATAACAGCAGCTGTGCTGGTTGTCAAACTGTCACAGCCTCATAGCTCAGTCAAGTTGTCAAATATCAATATTCAGTCATCAAACGTGAACTAAAGCTTATTATTTATGCTTGAGTCAATATTTTTCCAAGTTCTGTAAATTTCCTTATGAAGTATCCTTAAATCAAATATATTGGACGTAAACTTCTGTATTCCATCTCACATTGGTTTTCAGAAGAATGACGGAACTGATGAACTGGCCAAGTTATATGCCTTCAGAGAGGGTTGTCAGTTAGCAGTTTGAGAACAATAATACGAAAAGAACTTAAAATGATCTTTACTGACTTAAGACTGAGGGAGACTGACACCAGTCAGTCTATATGTCATCATTCTATCATGCAGGAGAAGCCACATGTCTATGGTGCATCCAACTAAATAAGCAGACTCTTGGATGTCACTACTTCCCGGCTCCGGCTGGGTTACAGGTATCTTTGGCAGATTAAATCACCACCACCAGATGTAGACCAAACGAAATGTAATCTTTGCCAGATAGACGATTGTCAAACCTTGCGTCTTCATGTACTGGAATGATATAAAATTAATGAATTCAGAAATGTCTCACTCGGAAAATGTCAAATACCTTGACTTTGCTTACTGTAAATAAAGCATTATCATTTTTGTTTGTGTGTGTGTGTGTGTGTGTGTGTGTGTGTGTGTGTGTGTGTGTGTGTGTGTGTGTGTGTGTGTGTGTGTGTGTGTGTGTGTGTGTGTGTGTGCGTGTGTGTGTGTGTGTGTGTGTGTGTGTACTCACCTAGTTGTGGTTGCAGGGGTCGATTCATAGCTCCTGGCCCCGCCTCTTCACTGGTCGCTACTGGGTCACTCTAACTGAACCATGAACTTTATCATACCTCTGCTTAAAGCTATGTATGGATCCTGCCTCCACTACATCACTTCCCAAACTATCCCACTTCCTGACTACTCTGTGACTGAAGAAATGCTTCCTAACATCCCTGTGATTCATCTGTGTCTTCAACTTTCAACTGTGTCCCCTTGTTGCTGTGTCCCATCTCTGGATCATTCTGTCTCTGTCCACCTCGTTAATTCCTGTCAGTATTTTATATGTCGTTATGGTGTTACTAAAACCCACACCATGGTATGGTGTTACTACCACCCACACCATGGGTATGGTGTTACTACCACCCACACCATGGGTATGGTGTTACTACCACCCAGACAATGGGTATGGTGTTACTACCACCCAGACAATGGGTATGGTGTTACTACCAAACACACCCTGGGTATAGAGTTACAACCGACACCATGGGTACGGTGCTACTACCACCCACACCATGGGAACGGTGTTACAACCACCCACACCATGGATATGCTGTTACTACCACCCTCAACATGGGTATGGTGTTACCACCCACACAATGGGTATGGTGATAAAATCCACACCATGGGTGTGATGTTAGTACCTCCCACAGCATGAGTATGGTGTTACTACCACCCACACCATGGGTATGGTGTTACTACCACCCACACCATGGGTATGGTGTTACTACCACCCACACCATGGGTATGGTGTTACTACCACCCACACCTTGGGTATGGTGTTACTACCACCCACACCTTGGGTATGGTGTTACTACCACCCACACCTTGGGTATGGTGTTACTACCACCCACACCTTGGGTATGGTGTTACTACCACCCACATCATGGGTATGGTGTTACTACCACCCACACCATGGGTATGGTGTTACTACCCACCCACACCATGGGTATGGTGTTACTACCACCCACACCATGGGTATGGTGTTACTACCACCCACACCATGGGTATGGTGTTACTACCACCCACACCATGGGTATGGTGTTACTACCACCCACCCTACCACCCACACCATGGGTATGGTGTTACTACCACCCACACCATGGGTATGGTGTTACTACCACCCACACCATGGGTATGGTGTTACTACCACCCACACCATGGGTATGGTGTTACTACCACCCACACCATGGGTATGGTGTTACTACCACCCACACCATGGGTATGGTGTTACTACCACCCACACCATGGGTATGGTGTTACTACCACCCACACCATGGGTATGGTGTTACTACCACCCACACCATGGGTATGGTGTTACTACCACCCACACCATGGGTATGGTGTTACTACCACCCACACCATGGGTATGGTGTTACTACCACCCACACCATGGGTATGGTGTTACTACCACCCACACCATGGGTATGGTGTTACTACCACCCACACCATGGGTATGGTGTTACTACCACCCACACCATGGGTATGGTGTTACTACCACCCACACCATGGGTATGGTGTTACTACCACCCACACCATGGGTATGGTGTTACTACCACCCACACCATGGGTATGGTGTTACTACCACCCACACCATGGGTATGGTGTTACTACCACCCACACCATGGGTATGGTGTTACTACCACCCACACCATGGGTATGGTGTTACTACCACCCACACCATGGGTATGGTGTTACTACCACCCACACCATGGGTATGGTGTTACTACCACCCACACCATGGGTATGGTGTTACTACCACCCACACCATGGGTATGGTGTTACTACCACCCACACCATGGGTATGGTGTTACTACCACCCACACCATGGGTATGGTGTTACTACCACCCACACATGGGTATGGTGTTACTACCACCCACACCATGGGTATGGTGTTACTACCACCCACACCATGGGTATGGTGTTACTACCACCCACACCATGGGTATGGTGTTACTACCACCCACACCATGGGTATGGTGTTACTACCACCCACACCATGGGTATGGTGTTACTACCACCCACACCATGGGTATGGTGTTACTACCACCCACACCATGGGTATGGTGTTACTACCACCCACACCATGGGTATGGTGTTACTACCACCCACACCTTGGGTATGGTGTTACTACCACCCACACCATGGGTATGGTGTTACTACCACCCACACCATGGGTATGGTGTTACTACCACCCACACCATGGGTATGGTGTTACTACCACCCACACCATGGGTATGGTGTTACTACCACCCACACCATGGGTATGGTGTTACTACCACCCACACCATGGGTATGGTGTTACTACCACCCACACCATGGGTATGGTGTTACTACCACCCACACCATGGGTATGGTGTTACTACCACCCACACCATGGGTATGGTGTTACTACCACCCACACCATGGGTATGGTGTTACTACCACCCACACCATGGGTATGGTGTTACTACCACCCACACCATGGGTATGGTGTTACTACCACCCACACCATACTACCACCCACGCCTTGGGTATGGTGTTACTACCACCCACACCTTGGGTATGGTGTTACTACCACCCACACCATGGGTATGGGTTACTACCACCCACACCATGGGTATGGTGTTACTACCACCCACACCATGGGTATGGTGTTACTACCACCCACACCTTGGGTATGGTGTTACTACCACCCACACCATGGGTATGGTGTTACTACCACCCACACCATGTACCACTCACACCATGGGTATGGTGTTACTACCATTAACACCATGGGTATGGTGTTACTACCACCCACACCATGGGTATGGTGTTACTACCACCCACACCATGGGTATGGTGTTACTACCACCCACACCATGGGTATGGTGTTACTACCACCCACACCATGGGTATGGTGTTACTACCACCCACACCATGGGTATGGTGTTACTACCACCCACACCATGGGTATGGTGTTACTACCACCCACACCATGGGTATGGTGTTACTACCACCCACACCATGGGTATGGTGTTACTACCACCCACACCATGGGTATGGTGTTACTACCACCCACACCATGGGTATGGTGTTACTACCACCCACACCATGGGTATGGTGTTACTACCACCCACACCATGGGTATGGTGTTACTACCACCCACACCATGGGTATGGTGTTACTACCACCCACACCATGGGTATGGTGTTAGTACCACCCACACCTTGGGTGGAAAGGGATCAAGTCCTTTCGTCTGTAATCTTTCATTTACAAATATTTATAAAAGAACAAAATGTTCAGACATCTTCGGAGATGACACAAGTCCCAGACATATATGTGTGTGTGAGCATAATAACTACCCCAAGGACCGTATATGTGTGTGTGAGCATAATAACTACCCCAAGGACCGTATATGTGTGTGTGAGCATAATAACTACCCCAAGGACCGTATATACCCCAAGGAATGTGTGTGTGAGCATAATAACTACCCCAAGGACCGTATATATGTGTGTGTGAGCATAATAACTACCCCAAGGACCGTATATGTGTGTGTGAGCATAATAACTACCCCAAGGACCGTATATGTGTGTGTGAGCATAATAACTACCCCAAGGACCGTATATGTGTGTGTGAGCATAATAACTACCCCAAGGACCGTATATGTGTGTGTGAGCATAATAACTACCCCAAGGACCGTATATGTGTGTGTGAGCATAATAACTACCCCAAGGACCGTATATGTGTGTGTGAGCATAATAACTACCCCAAGGACCGTATATGTGTGTGTGAGCATAATAACTACCCCAAGGACCGTATATAATAACTACCCCAAGGACCGTATATGTGTGTGTGAGCATAATAACTACCCCAAGGACCGTATATGTGTGTGTGAGCATAATAACTACCCCAAGGACCGTATATGTGTGTGTGAGCATAATAACTACCCCAAGGACCGTATATGTGTGTGTGAGCATAATAACTACCCCCAAGGACCGTATATGTGTGTGTGAGCATAATAACTACCCCAAGGACCGTAGCAGATATAAATCTGTTGTGCCTCAGCAAACTGAGGGGCCCTAAACCTTTGTGCCTAAGAATTCCACGGACTTCACGATGATATCTTTCATCTGTAATGAATTTGGACATAAACGTCAAGAATGTGCCAAGAGGAAGCGTGAGAATATCGGGAAGTGTTTCACTGAAGCTAATATTAACGCAGCTTTTAGTGAAGGTACTCTTAATGGAATGAATGTTTCGCCAATTCTTAGAGATACTGGATGTTCCTGTATTGTTATCTCTAGTAAGCTTTTCCCTAACTTAGATTCTTCACGGTATAAAATTATTAAATTAAATTAAATTATGTTAGCTTTCCTCACAAATTGGAAGAACTATGAGAGTTTCTATGGTAATAATGCCGATTTACTCAGTCCCATTTGCTAGGGTTGCAGTGGATAGAGTTGGTCGTATCACTTCTGGTTCATCAGGAGGTCATAAATACATCTTGACTATGACTGGCATTGCGTCTAGCTTCCCAGAAGCGGTACGTCAGTAGAAGTTGCAGAAAAGTGACTATTTTTTCACGGGTAGGTATACCCAGGGAAATTCTTTCTGATCAAGGAACACAATTTACTTCTGAATTAATGGATCAAGTTTATCAACTTGTGGGTGTTAAACCTCCGTTACATCCAAATTGTAACGGAAGAGTGGAATGACAACATGCTATCCTAAAGTCAATATTAAAGAAACTTTGTTTCCTTAAGCCAACTGACTGGTAAAGTTATCTACCATGTGCTCTTTGTAATGCGTCAGATTCCAAGTGATTCACTTGGATATTCCCCTTTCGAATTGCTTTATGGGAGACAAGCTCGTGAACCTCTATTTATCTTGAATGAACTGTGGTCCAAAGATATTAAACCTGAAGTTCAAAGCACTTATCAGTTCTTTTTAGATCTGAGAGAAAGATTAGAAGAAACCGCTGATTTAGTTGTCAAGAACTTGAATATTTCCATGGAAACATACAAGACCTATATTGACCAAAAGAGTCAAGCGTAAATTTAATATTGGCGATGAAGTTTTAGTTCTTTTACCAGATAAATCCAACAAATTGTTAATTTCCTGGAGCGGACCGAATAAAATAGTAAAGTTCTGTAATAAGGTAGATTATCTCTTGGATGTCAAGGGTAAAGAACGAATGTAACATGTCAATATTTTGGAACTCTTCCACCGTAGAGAAGTTATTCTTCGTTGAAACTCCTTCGATGAAGATATTTTGTCTAACAGTCATGATTCTCGTGAATGTAAAGTTTGTATTATAGATCACTAGTCTCGCACAGAATCGAAGGAACTACTAGATATCTTAACTGTTGATTCTCCAACTAATAACTCAAACATCAAAATCAAGAGTGAACTATCTACTAAACAAAAGCCTCAAGTAAATGCCATAGTAAATACCTTTTCTGACATATTCACAGAGATCCCAGGACTTACCACTACCGTTGTACACAAGATTCAATTGTCAGCTCATGAACCAGTAAGACGGAAAATCTATCCTGTTGCGGTTCACTTACGGAAAACATTTGATAACGAAGTTGACAAACTCTTAAAGTTAAATATCATTGAACCTTCTAAATCAGCTTTCTGTTCAGCAGTTGTCATGGTTAAGAAATCAGACAATTCTTACCGACTGGCTCAAGATTTTCGTTATTAAATGTTATCACTAAATGGGACGTTGAACCCATGTCAGTAATCGATCATGACTTGTATGAATTCCATGACTGTAAATTTTTCTCTGAATTAGACATCTCACAAGCGTACCATCAAGTGTCATTACACCCAGACTCTAAACGGCTTTCCCTACTCATAAAGGACTAATGCAATATCGCACAGTGCCTTACGGCTTGGTCACCGCGTGTGCCACGTATATCCGGCTTATGAGAATATTCCTTTCTGACCTCAAGAATGTTTCAGTGTATTTCGATAATATTTACATCATGATTTATGTCTGGGAGGATCATCTTACTACACTGTCGCTGGTTTTAAAAAGACTAAGAGCTCATTGCCTTACAATCAAACCACAGAAGTGTTTTCTTGGCTATTTCAAAGTACAATACCTCGGGTTTATTATTTCTGACAGTAATTTATCACCTCTTCCTAACAAGACGAAAGCAGTTCTAGAAAGCTCCTTCCTAACTACAAAACAAAATTGCTAAGAAGTTTCCTTGGGTCAGTAAATTTCAAAAGAGAATTTTTGTACATAATTTAAAAGGTCTGACTTCCATTCTCACAGACTATTTAAAAAGTATGTAAAGGAACCTCTTGTTTGTTCTGAAGAGGCTGTAGAAAGCTTCGAACAAAGTAAAGAATACTTTCCAATCCTCCTGTTCTAAAATTACCAGTTATTAATAAAGTCTTTTGTCTCCAAACGGATGCCTTCCATTCAGGACTCGGGGCTGTTCCACTACAGTATTATGATGAGATTCACTTCCCTATATCTTCCACCAGTAAGAAGCTTCTGCGAGGGAAGAAAACTACTCCACTGTGGAGAAGGAACGTTATGCATTGGTATGGGGTGTAAGTGGGTTCAACTACTACTTATATGGAAAACCCTTTGTGCTTGAAACAGATCGCAAGCCACTGATGTACCTGGAAAACTTCAAAGGTTCAAGTAGCCGACTCTTAAGATGGGCTATCCAGTCTTATAAGTTTAAAGTTGTTCATATATATATATATATATGACTCGGAAAACCACTTCTCAGATTGGCTGAACCGAGGGTGTACATAGTACTTTTCCCTCTGTAACTTAACATACTGCTTCCGACTATAAGTTTAGGAAAGGGGATATTTTGAGGAAAAAAAACTTAAAAAAGTGGGAGGTATGGTTGTTCAGACACCCAGGAACCACTAGCGTGTTACCGCCCACTCTTCCATCTAGTGGGCAGAGGCTAAACTTCAGTTCCTAGCGTCTGAGTTGCTTTAATTTCTATTCCTGGTAGTATTAACCTTACCTGGTGTGGGTTGAAGTTTGAAGAATAACTTCACCTCCACTCTTCTCATGATCAGGTACGGTGATCTACAAGGAGTATTTCTGTTCATTGATACTAATTTACCTGGTTACAAGTCATGACATTGAAGTAGAATACCAGCCTTTGTCTTTCTTCAATGTCATACTTATTTAACACTTATATAACCAGTGTTTTCTTTATTATCAGCTCTGCTGCTGACCTGGTCAACCAGGGTAGACGCTAGTTAATTGGAGCAAGATCCCTGTCTACAGGACGTAGTGGGACATTACGACTCCTCACCTCTAAAATCTGAATTGTGGTGATACAACCAAGTAGTGACAGGATTTTCAGAACATGGGACGAACACCGCCACCCAGGATAACCAACACCATTTCTTCTAAAACATCATCAGAAGACCATCCTGGGCATAAGATTCTCATGTCCCAACATCCTACTGGAACCACAGCGGCCAATATTTATTTTATTTATTTTTAATTAAAATCCTTAGAAAAACATAATTATTATCCATCAAGTTATTCATTTGTTATTTTTCCTTTCTTTTGTTCAGTAGGAAGGCGTTCCCCTGACACTGGTAGCACAGAAGACCAGTACAGACACACAGAAGAACAAATATAGTTCAGTAACAGAGAAGACCAGTACAGTAACAGAGAAGACCAGTACAGTAACACAGAAGAATGAGTACAGTAACAGAGACGACCAGTACAGTAAAAGAAGAAACAAAAGAACGGTAGAGTGCAGTACAGAAATGCAGTACAGTAGCAAAGAAAAAATGTACAGCAACAGAGATGAACAATAAGGTTTATGCAGTACGGGGATACCTTTCTGGGATCACGGGGATACCTTTCTGGGATCACGGGGATACCTTTCTGGGATCACGGGGATACCTTTCTGGGATCACGGGGATACCTTTCTGGGATCACGCATGATTATAATTACATCAGCCTTACATTCACTGCCTCTGCTGCTGCCTCTATATTAAACTGAAGAAGCCTACTGTGTAGGCGAAACGTTTTTGATTGAAGACACCTAACTGTTGGGTCTCACTCCAGCAACACCCACGGTATTGTCCCGGCCCGGGTCTTTTCCAGATGACCTACGTTATGTTAGAGTACCAGACATGTGTACCCAGGAGACCTGTCATCTTCACATCGCTCAACGACTCTCAAACATATATTACTGCCATTTCTAGTTGTTGCAATGTTATCTCTGTTGTGTTAATCAAAAATAAGAACAATATTTTTATTAATGTTATTTTTATTAATGTTAACTCCGGTGAATGAACAAAATAAGAACACTACCGTGGCTCCTATGAGAGTGGCTGGATTGGAAATAATACCACCCTGGTAGACGCTTTTGAATCCAAATTAGCAAATCTTGAATTATAATAACATTAATAATTTGCGACCACTGTCAGCCTCAGAGTTATCTCTGAGTTACCAGACCTTGCCACGTGGAGGCCAGTGGTTCGTCTTTAAGGTCCGCCCCCCCCTCGCCTTCCCCAGGTTCATGTGTCCAGGAATCCATCCGTGGGCCCCCGGATGTCTACCCTTCCTCACTTCCCTAAGGTCAGCCTCGCCTCTCTCTCTCTCTGCCTTCCAGCCTCAGCCTTCCCTAGGGTTATGTATCCAGGAATTCATCCGTCCGCCGCCGGATGTTTCCCCTTTCTCACTTTCCCAAGGTCAGCCTCACCAACCTGTATTCATGCCTACCCCAGGTTCATGTATCCAGGAAACCATCCGTCTACCGCCAGATGTCTTCCCTTCCCCACTTCCCCAAGGTCAGCCTCAACTGCATGTATTCATGCTTTCCCCAAGTTCATGTATCCAGGAATCCATCCGTTCGCTCCCGGATGTCTCCCCTTCCCCACTTACCCAAGGTTAGCCTCAACAACAACCTTCCCCAAGTTTATGTATCCAGGAATCCATCCGCTCGCTCCCGGATGTCTTCCCTTCCCCACTTACCTAAGGTCAGCGAGTTAGGTCAGTGCCTTCCCCGGATCAGTGTCTCCAGGAGTCCACTTGGTGTCACCTCAGGTGGAAATCCCTTCTCCACTTCCCCAAAGTCAGCGGTATTCTTGCTTTACCCAGGTTCATGTATCCAGGAATCGATCCGTCTACCGCCGGATGTCTTCCCTTCCCCACTTCCCCAAGGTCAGCCTCAACTGCACGTATTCATGCTTTCCCCAGGTTCATGTATCCAGGAATCCATCCGCTCGCTCCCAGATGTCTCCCCTTCCCCACTTACCCAAGGTTAGCCTCAACAACAACCTTCCCCAAGTTTATGTATCCAGGAATCCATCCGCTCGCTCCCGGATGTCTTCCCTTCCCCACTTACCTAAGGTCAGCGAGTTAGGTCAGTGCCTTCCCCAGATCAGTGTCTCCAGGAGTCCACTTGGTGTCACCTCAGGTGGAATCCCTTCCCCACTTCCCCAAAGTCAGCGGTATTCTTGCTTTACCCAGGTTCATGTATCCAGGAATCGATCCGTCTACCGCCGGATGTCTTCCCTTCCCCACTTCCCCAAGGTCAGCCTCAACTGCACGTATTCATGCTTTCCCCAGGTTCATGTATCCAGGAATCCATCCGCTCGCTCCCAGATGTCTCCCCTTCCCCACTTACCCAAGGTTAGCCTCAACAACAACCTTCCCCAAGTTTATGTATCCAGGAATCCATCCGCTCGCTCCCGGATGTCTTCCCTTCCCCACTTACCTAAGGTCAGCGAGTTAGGTCAGTGCCTTCCCCGGATCAGTGTCTCCAGGAGTCCACTTGGTGTCACCTCAGGTGGAAATCCCTTCTCCACTTCCCCAAAGTCAGCGGTATTCTTGCTTTACCCAGGTTCATGTATCCAGGAATCGATCCGTCTACCGCCGGATGTCTTCCCTTCACCACTTACCCAAGGTCAGCCTCAACTGCTGGTATTCATGCCTTTCCCAGGTTTATGTATCCAGGAATCCATCCGTTCGCTCCCGGATGTCTCCCCTTCCCCACTTACCTAAGGTCAGCCTCAACTACAACCTTCCCCAAGCTCATGTATCCAGGAATCCATCCGTTCGCTCCCGGATGTTTCCCCTTCCCCACTTACCTAAGGTCGGCGGTGCCTTCCCCGGATCAGTGTCTCCAGGAATCCACTTGTGTCACTGAGTGGACTCCCTTCCCCACTTCCCCAGAGTCAGCGGTTGCCACCCTCAGTGACCTTGCTGAATGGAAACTTGGTCTTGTCTAGCTGGTCTACGGTAGTGACTGTCCAGGTAGGTGGAATTACTGGAGGGGACACACAGTAAACTGCGTCCAGTAATTACATCCACCAAGACAGCCTGGAACCGTAGACCAGCTGGACGAGACGAAGCTCGTACACAGCT
The DNA here is from genome assembly GCF_038502225.1 of Cherax quadricarinatus. NCBI lineage: Eukaryota > Metazoa > Arthropoda > Malacostraca > Decapoda > Parastacidae > Cherax > Cherax quadricarinatus. Next base: position 12,680 of record NW_027201057.1, read on the forward strand.
CGGCCACCTCGGGGGCTAATTAATTACAATTTTGGAATTCCTCTTATGTTACACTATGAATTTATACTGAGAACAAGTTTTTTTTAACTTATTTAGCAGTTTAAATGTGTTTGTGAGCGACATTCTATGTGAAATATGTAAATATATAAAGATGAACACGTTTGAGACACTAGTGGAGGACTGTGTGTCGTGTGTAACATGTTATTTTGTATAAATGAATGTAATATCTACGTGTTATTGTATATTGGTGTCATATGTACCTGTTCTTGTGTGTTCACGAATGTCATGTGTACATGTTATTATGTATGAAAAAGTATCAAATTCAAATCTCTAAATTTCCTCTATGAAAACTATAACAAATTTATAATAATAGCTATTTCTGGTGTTTCGTAAATGAATTTGAAGGTCGGATATATACATACATGCGCGCACACATGTATATGTGTGTGTGTGTATATACAGAGTTTTACATAATGTGTTAATAAAGCTGTGTTTAGAGTGACACCTGGTCTATATGATGGCTTACTCTGTATATACTGTCTCTAAGACCACAGGTGACATCACACGTCTTTAAGACCACAGGTGACATCACACGTCTTTAAGACCACAGGTGACATCACACGTCTTTAAGACCACAGGTGACATCACACGTCTTTAAGACCACAGGTGACATCACACGTCTTTAAGACCACAGGTGACATCACACGTCTTTAAGACCACAGGTGACATCACACGTCTTTAAGACCACAGGTGACATCACACGTCTTTAAGACCACAGGTGACATCACACGTCTTTAAGACCACAGGTGACATCACACAACATTATCTAACACCAAGTTTTTTGTGTAAATCTTTACCGTCTTTCTTGCATATTATAACTTAATTCAACACTATTGCTCTCAAAACATTTGCTAAGATTAAATACATTTTTAACTCTAGTATATTTTTATCAAACCTATAAATCCACCTAAGTGTTGCTTCCCTTTATATAAGTGTTTTTCACTTGGGTATTTCATTGTTTACACTTGATGCATATATTAATTTCCCTTTCAGAATTCACACTCTTCTTTGGTACGAATATTTTGTCTTTTCCATCATTTCATCCATCATATTTCTGACACACTTTATGGTCAACAGTCTTATTCCATTATAATTATTACATTCTTTAAAGTTTTCCCTTTTCTTTTATAAACATTATGAACAAAATCATTAAGTATTCCAGGACTTTATTACAACTGCCTCACAAACTTCAATATTAATACATTCTAAATTTACCAGTTTTATTCTTCTTATTGACTCATTTCTTTTATTCTGACTGACTAACTGTTGACAGCAGAGTCAGCCAGGCTGACAGCAGAGTCAGCCAGGCTGACAGCAGAGTCAGCTAGGCTGACAGCAGAGTCAGCCAGGCTGACAGCAGAGTCAGCTAGGCTGACAGCAGAGTCAGCCAGGCTGACAGCAGAGTCAGCTAGTCTGACAGCTGTACCACGGAACTGTGCTCTTCTTTATTGTGAATTATTATGTAGTTCATATAAGTTTTCTTCTGATGTTTACTTTTGACTTTGATCTACACATACACATCACTACAAACACACTACTACGTACACATATACATACATGTGTACACATACATCACT